>NW_020652970.1:139954-253977 GCF_003573695.1 Papaver somniferum | reverse complement strand
TAAAACGCCGCACAAAATATAAGAAGAAGAAGAAGAAGAAGAAAAATAGACCTAGAGATAGTCGCTGCTTGTGTGTTTTTAAAACAGAATTTCGAGTCATATTTATAGGATGAGATACTTGCAAATCAAGTTAGGTTTTTTGTTTTCTTCAAAAACAAGTAAAACTCGTAAAAGGAATTTCCCACAAATAAAACTCTTAAAAAATAATTTTGGAATTAAATTCCTAAAGAAAAAATTCTCCCAAAAATAAATCCGTGTAGCAAAGGGACTTGGTGCATGGTATACGCGCATATCGCATGGGTCAAAATATGTATATCGCATGGTATACTCTGAAGTAATGCTAAACCCCAACGTGCGAAGATGTGTCCAGGATAAGGCTGCCCGATATAACTTGAGTTAGCACAACGCAAGTTACCCACTCTTGAACTCAGCAACAGGGATGGAAGTAAAACGCCGCAAAAAATATAAGAAGAAGAAGAAGAAGAAAAATAGACCTAGAGATAGTCGCTGCTTGTGTGTTTTTAAAACAGAATTTCGAGTCATATTTATAGGATGAGATACTTGCAAATCAAGTTAGGTTTTTTGTTTTCTTCAAAAACAAGTAAAACTCGTAAAAGGAATTTCCCACAAATAAAAATCTTAAAAAATAATTTTGGAATTAAATTCCTAAAGAAAAAATTCTCCCAAAAATAAATCCGTGTAGCAAAGGGAATTGGTGCATGGTATACGCGCATATCGCATGGGTCAAAATATGTATATCGCATGGTATACTCTGAAGTAATCCTAAACCCCAACGTGCGAAGATGTGTCCAGGATAAGACTGCCCGATATAACTTGAGTTAGCACAACGCAAGTTACCCACTCTTGAACTCAGCAGCGGGGATGGAAGTAAAACACCGCACAAAATATAAGAAGAAGAAGAAGAAGAAAAATAGACCTAGAGATAGTCGCTGCTTGTGTGTTTTTAAAACAGAATTTCGAGTCATATTTATAGGATGAGATACTTGCAAATCAAGTTAGGTTTTTTGTTTTCTTCAAAAACAAGTAAAACTCGTAAAAGGAATTTCCCACAAATAAAACTCTTAAAAAATAATTTTGGAATTAAATTCCTAAAGAAAAAATTCTCCCAAAAATAAATCCGTGTAGCAAAGGGACTTGGTGCATGGTATACGCGCATATCGCATGGGTCAAAATATGTATATCGCATGGTATACTCTGAAGTAATGCTAAACCCCAACGTGCGAAGATGTGTCCAGGATAAGACTGCCCGATATAACTTGAGTTAGCACAACGCAAGTTACCCACTCTTGAACTCAGCAACAGGGATGGAATTAAAACGCCGCACAAAATATAAGAAGAAGAAGAAGAAGAAGAAAAATAGACCTAGAGATAGTCGCTGCTTGTGTGTTTTTAAAACAGAATTTCGAGTCATATTTATAGGATGAGATACTTGCAAATCAAGTTAGGTTTTTTGTTTTCTTCAAAAACAAGTAAAACTCGTAAAAGGAATTTCCCACAAATAAAACTCTTAAAAAATAATTTTGGAATTAAATTCCTAAAGAAAAAATTCTCCCAAAAATAAATCCGTGTAGCAAAGGGACTTGGTGCATGGTATACGCGCATATCGCATGGGTCAAAATATGTATATCGCATGGTATACTCTGAAGTAATGCTAAACCCCAACGTGCGAAGATGTGTCCAGGATAAGACTTCCCGATATAACTTGAGTTAGCACAACGCAAGTTACCCACTCTTCAACTCAGCAACAGGGATGGAAGTAAAACGCTGCACAAAATATAAGAAGAAGAAGAAGAAGAAAAATAGACCTAGAGATAGTCGCTGCTTGTGTGTTTTTAAAACATAATTTCGAGTCATATTTATAGGATGAGATACTTGCAAATCAAGTTAGGTTTTTTGTTTTCTTCAAAAACAAGTAAAACTCGTAAAAGGAATTTCCCACAAATAAAACTCTTAAAAAATAATTTTGGAATTAAATTCCTAAAGAAAAAATTCTCCCAAAAATAAATCCGTGTAGCAAAGGGACTTGGTGCATGGTATACGCGCATATCGCATGGGTCAAAATACGTATATCGCATGGTATACTCTGAAGTAATGCTAAACCCCAACGTGCGAAGATGTGTCCAGGATAAAACTGCCCGATATAACTTGAGTTAGCACAACGCAAGTTACCCACTCTTGAACTCAGCAACAGGGATGGAAGTAAAACGCCGCACAAAATATAAGAAGAAGAAGAAAAATAGACCTAGAGATAGTCGCTGCTTGTGTGTTTTTAAAACATAATTTCGAGTCATATTTATAGGATGAGATACTTGCAAATCAAGTTAGGTTTTTTGTTTTCTTCAAAAACAAGTAAAACTCGTAAAAGGAATTTCCCACAAATAAAAATCTTAAAAAATAATTTTGGAATTAAATTCCTAAAGAAAAAATTCTCCCAAAAATAAATCCGTGTAGCAAAGGGAATTGGTGCATGGTATACCCGCATATCGCATGGGTCAAAATATGTATATCGCATGGTATACTCTGAAGTAATCCTAAACCCCAACGTGCGAAGATGTGTCCAGGATAAGACTGCCCGATATAACTTGAGTTAGCACAACGCAAGTTACCCACTCTTGAACTCAGCAGCGGGGATGGAAGTAAAACACCGCACAAAATATAAGAAGAAGAAGAAAAATAGACCTAGAGATAGTCGCTGCTTGTGTGTTTTTAAAACATAATTTCGAGTCATATTTATAGGATGAGATACTTGCAAATCAAGTTAGGTTTTTTGTTTTCTTCAAAAACAAGTAAAACTCGTAAAAGGAATTTCCCACAAATAAAAATCTTAAAAAATAATTTTGGAATTAAATTCCTAAAGAAAAAATTCTCCCAAAAATAAATCCGTGTAGCAAAGGGAATTGGTGCATGGTATACCCGCATATCGCATGGGTCAAAATATGTATATCGCATGGTATACTCTGAAGTAATCCTAAACCCCAACGTGCGAAGATGTGTCCAGGATAAGACTGCCCGATATAACTTGAGTTAGCACAACGCAAGTTACCCACTCTTGAACTCAGCAGCGGGGATGGAAGTAAAACACCGCACAAAATATAAGAAGAAGAAGAAAAATAGACCTAGAGATAGTCGCTGCTTGTGTGTTTTTAAAACAGAATTTCGAGTCATATTTATAGGATGAGATACTTGCAAATCAAGTTAGGTTTTTTGTTTTCTTCAAAAACAAGTAAAACTCGTAAAAGGAATTTCCCACAAATAAAAATCTTAAAAAATAATTTTGGAATTAAATTCCTAAAGAAAAAATTCTCCCAAAAATAAATCCGTGTAGCAAAGGGACTTGGTGCATGGTATACGCGCATATCGCATGGGTCAAAATATGTATATCGCATGGTATACTCTGAAGTAATGCTAAACCCCAACGTGCGAAGATGTGTCCAGGATAAGACTGCCCGATATAACTTGAGTTAGCACAACGCAAGTTACCCACTCTTGAACTCAGCAACAGGGATGGAAGTAAAACGCCGCACAAAATATAAGAAGAAGAAGAAGAAAAATAGACCTAGAGATAGTCGCTGCTTGTGTGTTTTTAAAACAGAATTTCGAGTCATATTTATAGGATGAGATACTTGCAAATCAAGTTAGGTTTTTTGTTTTCTTCAAAAACAAGTAAAACTCGTAAAAGGAATTTCCCACAAATAAAACTCTTAAAAAATAATTTTGGAATTAAATTCCTAAAGAAAAAATTCTCCCAAAAATAAATCCGTGTAGCAAAGGGACTTGGTGCATGGTATACGCGCATATCGCATGGGTCAAAATATGTATATCGCATGGTATACTCTGAAGTAATGTTAAACCCCAACGTGCGAAGATGTGTCCAGGATAAGACTGCCCGATATAACTTGAGTTAGCACAACGCAAGTTACCCACTCTTGAACTCAGCAACAGGGATGGAAGTAAAACGCCGTACAAAATATAAGAAGAAGAAGAAGAAGAAATATAGACCTAGAGATAGTCGCTGCTTGTGTGTTTTTAAAACAGAATTTCGAGTCATATTTATAGGATGAGATACTTGCAAATTAAGTTAGGTTTTTTGTTTTCTTCAAAAACAAGTAAAACTCGTAAAAGGAATTTCCCACAAATAAAACTCTTAAAAAATAATTTTGGAATTAAATTCCTAAAGAAAAAATTCTCCCAAAAATAAATCCGTGTAGCAAAGGGACTTGGTGCATGGTATACGCGCATATCGCATGGGTCAAAATATGTATATCGCATGGTATACTCTGAAGTAATGCTAAACCCCAACGTGCGAAGATGTGTCCAGGATAAGACTGCCCGATATAACTTGAGTTAGCACAACGCAAGTTACCCACTCTTGAACTCAGCAACAGGGATGGAAGTAAAACGCCGCACAAAATATAAGAAGAAGAAGAAAAATAGACCTAGAGATAGTCGCTGCTTGTGTGTTTTAAAAACAGAATTTCGAGTCATATTTATAGGATGAGATACTTGCAAATCAAGTTAGGTTTTTTGTTTTCTTCAAAAACAAGTAAAACTCGTAAAAGGAATTTCCCACAAATAAAACTCTTAAAAAATAATTTTGGAATTAAATTCCTAAAGAAAAAATTCTCCCAAAAATAAATCCGTGTAGCAAAGGGACTTGGTGCATGGTATACGCGCATATCGCATGGGTCAAAATATGTATATCGCATGGTATACTCTGAAGTAATGCTAAACCCCAATGTGCGAAGATGTGTCCAGGATAAGACTGTCCGATATAACTTGAGTTAACACAACGCAAGTTTCCCACTCTTGAACTCAGCAACAGGGATGGAAGTAAAACGCCGCACAAAATATAAGAAGAAGAAGAAAAATAGACCTAGAGATAGTCGCTGCTTGTGTGTTTTTAAAACAGAATTTCGAGTCATATTTATAGGATGAGATACTTGCAAATCAAGTTAGGTTTTTTGTTTTCTTCAAAAACAAGTAAAACTCGTAAAAGGAATTTCCCACAAATAAAACTCTTAAAAAATAATTTTGGAATTAAATTCCTAAAGAAAAAATTCTCCCAAAAATAAATCCGTGTAGCAAAGGGACTTGGTGCATGGTATACGCGCATATCGCATGGGTCAAAATATGTATATCGCATGGTATACTCTGAAGTAATGCTAAACCCCAACGTGCGAAGATGTGTCCAGGATAAGACTTCCCGATATAACTTGAGTTAGCACAACGCAAGTTACCCACTCTTGAACTCAGCAAAAGGGATGGAAGTAAAACGCCGCACAAAATATAAGAAGAAGAAGAAAAATAGACCTAGAGATAGTCGCTGCTTGTGTGTTTTTAAAACATAATTTCGAGTCATATTTATAGGATGAGATACTTGCAAATCAAGTTAGGTTTTTTGTTTTCTTCAAAAACAAGTAAAACTCGTAAAAGGAATTTCCCACAAATAAAACTCTTAAAAAATAATTTTGGAATTAAATTCCTAAAGAAAAAATTCTCCCAAAAATAAATCCGTGTAGCAAAGGGACTTGGTGCATGGTATACGCGCATATCGCATGGGTCAAAATACGTATATCGCATGGTATACTCTGAAGTAATGCTAAACCCCAACGTGCGAAGATGTGTCCAGGATAAAACTGCCCGATATAACTTGAGTTAGCACAACGCAAGTTACCCACTCTTGAACTCAGCAACAGGGATGGAAGTAAAACGCCGCACAAAATATAAGAAGAAGAAGAAAAATAGACCTAGAGATAGTCGTTGCTTGTGTGTTTTTAAAACATAATTTCGAGTCATATTTATAGGATGAGATACTTGCAAATCAAGTTAGGTTTTTTGTTTTCTTCAAAAACAAGTAAAACTCGTAAAAGGAATTTCCCACAAATAAAACTCTTAAAAAATAATTTTGGAATTAAATTCCTAAAGAAAAAATTCTCCCAAAAATAAATCCGTGTAGCAAAGGGAATTGGTGCATGGTATACGCGCATATCGCATGGGTCAAAATATGTATATCGCATGGTATACTCTGAAGTAATCCTAAACCCCAACGTGCGAAGATGTGTCCAGGATAAGACTGCCCGATATAACTTGAGTTAGCACAACGCAAGTTACCCACTCTTGAACTCAGCAGCGGGGATGGAAGTAAAACACCGCACAAAATATAAGAAGAAGAAGAAGAAGAAGAAAAATAGACCTAGAGATAGTCGCTGCTTGTGTGTTTTTAAAACAGAATTTCGAGTCATATTTATAGGATGAGATACTTGCAAATCAAGTTAGGTTTTTTGTTTTCTTCAAAAACAAGTAAAACTCGTAAAAGGAATTTCCCACAAATAAAACTCTTAAAAAATAATTTTGGAATTAAATTCCTAAAGAAAAAATTCTCCCAAAAATAAATCCGTGTAGCAAAGGGACTTGGTGCATGGTATACGCGCATATCGCATGGGTCAAAATATGTATATCGCATGGTATACTCTGAAGTAATGCTAAACCCCAACGTGCGAAGATGTGTCCAGGATAAGACTGCCCGATATAACTTGAGTTAGCACAACGCAAGTTACCCACTCTTGAACTCAGCAACAGGGATGGAAGTAAAACGCCGCACAAAATATAAGAAGAAGAAGAAGAAGAAAAATAGACCTAGAGATAGTCGCTGCTTGTGTGTTTTTAAAACAGAATTTCGAGTCATATTTATAGGATGAGATACTTGCAAATCAAGTTAGGTTTTTTGTTTTCTTCAAAAACAAGTAAAACTCGTAAAAGGAATTTCCCACAAATAAAACTCTTAAAAAATAATTTTGGAATTAAATTCCTAAAGAAAAAATTCTCCCAAAAATAAATCCGTGTAGCAAAGGGACTTGGTGCATGGTATACGCGCATATCGCATGGGTCAAAATATGTATATCGCATGGTATACTCTGAAGTAATGCTAAACCCCAACGTGCGAAGATGTGTCCATGATAAGACTTCCCGATATAACTTGAGTTAGCACAACGCAAGTTACCCACTCTTGAACTCAGCAACAGGGATGGAAGTAAAACGCCGCACAAAATATAAGAAGAAGAAGAAAAATAGACCTAGAGATAGTCGCTGCTTGTGTGTTTTTAAAACATAATTTCGAGTCATATTTATAGGATGAGATACTTGCAAATCAAGTTAGGTTTTTTGTTTTCTTCAAAAACAAGTAAAACTCGTAAAAGGAATTTCCCACAAATAAAACTCTTAAAAAATAATTTTGGAATTAAATTCCTAAAGAAAAAATTATCCCAAAAATAAATCCGTGTAGCAAAGGGACTTGGTGCATGGTATACGCGCATATCGCATGGGTCAAAATACGTATATCGCATGGTATACTCTGAAGTAATGCTAAACCCCAACGTGCGAAGATGTGTCCAGGATAAAACTGCCCGATATAACTTGAGTTAGCACAACGCAAGTTACCCACTCTTGAACTCAGCAACAGGGATGGAAGTAAAACGCCGCACAAAATATAAGAAGAAGAAGAAGAAGAAAAATAGACCTAGAGATAGTCGCTGCTTGTGTGTTTTTAAAACATAATTTCGAGTCATATTTATAGGATGAGATACTTGCAAATCAAGTTAGGTTTTTTGTTTTCTTCAAAAACAAGTAAAACTCGTAAAAGGAATTTCCCACAAATAAAAATCTTAAAAAATAATTTTGGAATTAAATTCCTAAAGAAAAAATTCTCCCAAAAATAAATCCGTGTAGCAAAGGGACTTGGTGCATGGTATACGCGCATATCGCATGGGTCAAAATATGTATATCGCATGGTATACTCTGAAGTAATGCTAAACCCCAACGTGCGAAGATGTGTCCAGGATAAGACTGCCCGATATAACTTGAGTTAGCACAACGCAAGTTACCCACTCTTGAACTCAGCAACAGGGATGGAAGTAAAACGCCGCACAAAATATAAGAAGAAGAAGAAGAAGAAGAAAAATAGACCTAGAGATAGTCGCTGCTTGTGTGTTTTTAAAACAGAATTTCGAGTCATATTTATAGGATGAGATACTTGCAAATCAAGTTAGGTTTTTTGTTTTCTTCAAAAACAAGTAAAACTCGTAAAAGGAATTTCCCACAAATAAAACTCTTAAAAAATAATTTTGGAATTAAATTCCTAAAGAAAAAATTCTCCCAAAAATAAATCCGTGTAGCAAAGGGACTTGGTGCATGGTATACGCGCATATCGCATGGGTCAAAATATGTATATCGCATGGTATACTCTGAAGTAATGCTAAACCCCAACGTGCGAAGATGTGTCCAGGATAAGACTTCCCGATATAACTTGAGTTAGCACAACGCAAGTTACCCACTCTTCAACTCAGCAACAGGGATGGAAGTAAAACGCTGCACAAAATATAAGAAGAAGAAGAAGAAGAAAAATAGACCTAGAGATAGTCGCTGCTTGTGTGTTTTTAAAACATAATTTCGAGTCATATTTATAGGATGAGATACTTGCAAATCAAGTTAGGTTTTTTGTTTTCTTCAAAAACAAGTAAAACTCGTAAAAGGAATTTCCCACAAATAAAACTCTTAAAAAATAATTTTGGAATTAAATTCCTAAAGAAAAAATTCTCCCAAAAATAAATCCGTGTAGCAAAGGGACTTGGTGCATGGTATACGCGCATATCGCATGGGTCAAAATACGTATATCGCATGGTATACTCTGAAGTAATGCTAAACCCCAACGTGCGAAGATGTGTCCAGGATAAAACTGCCCGATATAACTTGAGTTAGCACAACGCAAGTTACCCACTCTTGAACTCAGCAACAGGGATGGAAGTAAAACGCCGCACAAAATATAAGAAGAAGAAGAAAAATAGACCTAGAGATAGTCGCTGCTTGTGTGTTTTTAAAACATAATTTCGAGTCATATTTATAGGATGAGATACTTGCAAATCAAGTTAGGTTTTTTGTTTTCTTCAAAAACAAGTAAAACTCGTAAAAGGAATTTCCCACAAATAAAACTCTTAAAAAATAATTTTGGAATTAAATTCCTAAAGAAAAAATTCTCCCAAAAATAAATCCGTGTAGCAAAGGGACTTGGTGCATGGTATACGCGCATATCGCATGGGTCAAAATATGTATATCGCATGGTATACTCTGAAGTAATGTTAAACCCCAACGTGCGAAGATGTGTCCAGGATAAGACTGCCCGATATAACTTGAGTTAGCACAACGCAAGTTACCCACTCTTGAACTCAGCAACAGGGATGGAAGTAAAACGCCGTACAAAATATAAGAAGAAGAAGAAGAAATATAGACCTAGAGATAGTCGCTGCTTGTGTGTTTTTAAAACAGAATTTCGAGTCATATTTATAGGATGAGATACTTGCAAATTAAGTTAGGTTTTTTGTTTTCTTCAAAAACAAGTAAAACTCGTAAAAGGAATTTCCCACAAATAAAACTCTTAAAAAATAATTTTGGAATTAAATTCCTAAAGAAAAAATTCTCCCAAAAATAAATCCGTGTAGCAAAGGGACTTGGTGCATGGTATACGCGCATATCGCATGGGTCAAAATATGTATATCGCATGGTATACTCTGAAGTAATGCTAAACCCCAACGTGCGAAGATGTGTCCAGGATAAGACTGCCCGATATAACTTGAGTTAGCACAACGCAAGTTACCCACTCTTGAACTCAGCAACAGGGATGGAAGTAAAACGCCGCACAAATATAAGAAGAAGAAGAAAAATAGACCTAGAGATAGTCGCTGCTTGTGTGTTTTAAAAACAGAATTTCGAGTCATATTTATAGGATGAGATACTTGCAAATCAAGTTAGGTTTTTTGTTTTCTTCAAAAACAAGTAAAACTCGTAAAAGGAATTTCCCACAAATAAAACTCTTAAAAAATAATTTTGGAATTAAATTCCTAAAGAAAAAATTCTCCCAAAAATAAATCCGTGTAGCAAAGGGACTTGGTGCATGGTATACGCGCATATCGCATGGGTCAAAATATGTATATCGCATGGTATACTCTGAAGTAATGCTAAACCCCAATGTGCGAAGATGTGTCCAGGATAAGACTGTCCGATATAACTTGAGTTAACACAACGCAAGTTTCCCACTCTTGAACTCAGCAACAGGGATGGAAGTAAAACGCCGCACAAAATATAAGAAGAAGAAGAAAAATAGACCTAGAGATAGTCGCTGCTTGTGTGTTTTTAAAACAGAATTTCGAGTCATATTTATAGGATGAGATACTTGCAAATCAAGTTAGGTTTTTTGTTTTCTTCAAAAACAAGTAAAACTCGTAAAAGGAATTTCCCACAAATAAAACTCTTAAAAAATAATTTTGGAATTAAATTCCTAAAGAAAAAATTCTCCCAAAAATAAATCCGTGTAGCAAAGGGACTTGGTGCATGGTATACGCGCATATCGCATGGGTCAAAATATGTATATCGCATGGTATACTCTGAAGTAATGCTAAACCCCAACGTGCGAAGATGTGTCCAGGATAAGACTTCCCGATATAACTTGAGTTAGCACAACGCAAGTTACCCACTCTTGAACTCAGCAACAGGGATGGAAGTAAAACGCTGCACAAAATATAAGAAGAAGAAGAAGAAGAAAAATAGACCTAGAGATAGTCGCTGCTTGTGTGTTTTTAAAACATAACTTCGAGTCATATTTATAGGATGAGATACTTGCAAATCAAGTTAGGTTTTTTGTTTTCTTCAAAAACAAGTAAAACTCGTAAAAGGAATTTCCCACAAATAAAACTCTTAAAAAATAATTTTGGAATTAAATTCCTAAAGAAAAAATTCTCCCAAAAATAAATCCGTGTAGCAAAGGGACTTGGTGCATGGTATACGCGCATATCGCATGGGTCAAAATACGTATATCGCATGGTATACTCTGAAGTAATGCTAAACCCCAACGTGCGAAGATGTGTCCAGGATAAAACTGCCCGATATAACTTGAGTTAGCACAACGCAAGTTACCCACTCTTGAACTCAGCAACAGGGATGGAAGTAAAACGCCGCACAAAATATAAGAAGAAGAAGAAAAATAGACCTAGAGATAGTCGCTGCTTGTGTGTTTTTAAAACATAATTTCGAGTCATATTTATAGGATGAGATACTTGCAAATCAAGTTAGGTTTTTTGTTTTCTTCAAAAGCAAGTAAAACTCGTAAAAGGAATTTCCCACAAATAAAAATCTTAAAAAATAATTTTGGAATTAAATTCCTAAAGAAAAAATTCTCCCAAAAATAAATCCGTGTAGCAAAGGGAATTGGTGCATGGTATACGCGCATATCGCATGGGTCAAAATATGTATATCGCATGGTATACTCTGAAGTAATCCTAAACCCCAACGTGCGAAGATGTGTCCAGGATAAGACTGCCCGATATAACTTGAGTTAGCACAACGCAAGTTACCCACTCTTGAACTCAGCAGCGGGGATGGAAGTAAAACACCGCACAAAATATAAGAAGAAGAAGAAGAAGAAAAATAGACCTAGAGATAGTCGCTGCTTGTGTGTTTTTAAAACAGAATTTTGAGTCATATTTATAGGATGAGATACTTGCAAATCAAGTTAGGTTTTTTGTTTTCTTCAAAAACAAGTAAAACTCGTAAAAGGAATTTCCCACAAATAAAACTCTTAAAAAATAATTTTGGAATTAAATTCCTAAAGAAAAAATTCTCCCAAAAATAAATCCGTGTAGCAAAGGGAATTGGTGCATGGTATACGCGCATATCGCATGGGTCAAAATATGTATATCGCATGGTATACTCTGAAGTAATGCTAAACCCCAACGTGCGAAGATGTGTCCAGGATAAGACTGCCCGATATAACTTGAGTTAGCACAACGCAAGTTACCCACTCTTGAACTCAGCAACAGGGATGGAAGTAAAACGCCGCACAAAATATAAGAAGAAGAAGAAGAAGAAAAATAGACCTAGAGATAGTCGCTGCTTGTGTGTTTTTAAAACAGAATTTCGAGTCATATTTATAGGATGAGATACTTGCAAATCAAGTTAGGTTTTTTGTTTTCTTCAAAAACAAGTAAAACTCGTAAAAGGAATTTCCCACAAATAAAACTCTTAAAAAATAATTTTGGAATTAAATTCCTAAAGAAAAAATTCTCCCAAAAATAAATCCGTGTAGCAAAGGGACTTGGTGCATGGTATACGCGCATATCGCATGGGTCAAAATATGTATATCGCATGGTATACTCTGAAGTAATGCTAAACCCCAACGTGCGAAGATGTGTCCATGATAAGACTTCCCGATATAACTTGAGTTAGCACAACGCAAGTTACCCACTCTTGAACTCAGCAACAGGGATGGAAGTAAAACGCCGCACAAAATATAAGAAGAAGAAGAAAAATAGACCTAGAGATAGTCGCTGCTTGTGTGTTTTTAAAACATAATTTCGAGTCATATTTATAGGATGAGATACTTGCAAATCAAGTTAGGTTTTTTGTTTTCTTCAAAAACAAGTAAAACTCGTAAAAGGAATTTCCCACAAATAAAACTCTTAAAAAATAATTTTGGAATTAAATTCCTAAAGAAAAAATTATCCCAAAAATAAATCCGTGTAGCAAAGGGACTTGGTGCATGGTATACGCGCATATCGCATGGGTCAAAATACGTATATCGCATGGTATACTCTGAAGTAATGCTAAACCCCAACGTGCGAAGATGTGTCCAGGATAAAACTGCCCGATATAACTTGAGTTAGCACAACGCAAGTTACCCACTCTTGAACTCAGCAACAGGGATGGAAGTAAAACGCCGCACAAAATATAAGAAGAAGAAGAAGAAGAAAAATAGACCTAGAGATAGTCGCTGCTTGTGTGTTTTTAAAACATAATTTCGAGTCATATTTATAGGATGAGATACTTGCAAATCAAGTTAGGTTTTTTGTTTTCTTCAAAAACAAGTAAAACTCGTAAAAGGAATTTCCCACAAATAAAAATCTTAAAAAATAATTTTGGAATTAAATTCCTAAAGAAAAAATTCTCCCAAAAATAAATCCGTGTAGCAAAGGGACTTGGTGCATGGTATACGCGCATATCGCATGGGTCAAAATATGTATATCGCATGGTATACTCTGAAGTAATGCTAAACCCCAACGTGCGAAGATGTGTCCAGGATAAGACTGCCCGATATAACTTGAGTTAGCACAACGCAAGTTACCCACTCTTGAACTCAGCAACAGGGATGGAAGTAAAACGCCGCACAAAATATAAGAAGAAGAAGAAGAAGAAGAAAAATAGACCTAGAGATAGTCGCTGCTTGTGTGTTTTTAAAACAGAATTTCGAGTCATATTTATAGGATGAGATACTTGCAAATCAAGTTAGGTTTTTTGTTTTCTTCAAAAACAAGTAAAACTCGTAAAAGGAATTTCCCACAAATAAAACTCTTAAAAAATAATTTTGGAATTAAATTCCTAAAGAAAAAATTCTCCCAAAAATAAATCCGTGTAGCAAAGGGACTTGGTGCATGGTATACGCGCATATCGCATGGGTCAAAATATGTATATCGCATGGTATACTCTGAAGTAATGCTAAACCCCAACGTGCGAAGATGTGTCCAGGATAAGACTTCCCGATATAACTTGAGTTAGCACAACGCAAGTTACCCACTCTTCAACTCAGCAACAGGGATGGAAGTAAAACGCTGCACAAAATATAAGAAGAAGAAGAAGAAGAAAAATAGACCTAGAGATAGTCGCTGCTTGTGTGTTTTTAAAACATAATTTCGAGTCATATTTATAGGATGAGATACTTGCAAATCAAGTTAGGTTTTTTGTTTTCTTCAAAAACAAGTAAAACTCGTAAAAGGAATTTCCCACAAATAAAACTCTTAAAAAATAATTTTGGAATTAAATTCCTAAAGAAAAAATTCTCCCAAAAATAAATCCGTGTAGCAAAGGGACTTGGTGCATGGTATACGCGCATATCGCATGGGTCAAAATACGTATATCGCATGGTATACTCTGAAGTAATGCTAAACCCCAACGTGCGAAGATGTGTCCAGGATAAAACTGCCCGATATAACTTGAGTTAGCACAACGCAAGTTACCCACTCTTGAACTCAGCAACAGGGATGGAAGTAAAACGCCGCACAAAATATAAGAAGAAGAAGAAAAATAGACCTAGAGATAGTCGCTGCTTGTGTGTTTTTAAAACATAATTTCGAGTCATATTTATAGGATGAGATACTTGCAAATCAAGTTAGGTTTTTTGTTTTCTTCAAAAACAAGTAAAACTCGTAAAAGGAATTTCCCACAAATAAAAATCTTAAAAAATAATTTTGGAATTAAATTCCTAAAGAAAAAATTCTCCCAAAAATAAATCCGTGTAGCAAAGGGAATTGGTGCATGGTATACCCGCATATCGCATGGGTCAAAATATGTATATCGCATGGTATACTCTGAAGTAATCCTAAACCCCAACGTGCGAAGATGTGTCCAGGATAAGACTGCCCGATATAACTTGAGTTAGCACAACGCAAGTTACCCACTCTTGAACTCAGCAGCGGGGATGGAAGTAAAACACCGCACAAAATATAAGAAGAAGAAGAAAAATAGACCTAGAGATAGTCGCTGCTTGTGTGTTTTTAAAACATAATTTCGAGTCATATTTATAGGATGAGATACTTGCAAATCAAGTTAGGTTTTTTGTTTTCTTCAAAAACAAGTAAAACTCGTAAAAGGAATTTCCCACAAATAAAAATCTTAAAAAATAATTTTGGAATTAAATTCCTAAAGAAAAAATTCTCCCAAAAATAAATCCGTGTAGCAAAGGGAATTGGTGCATGGTATACCCGCATATCGCATGGGTCAAAATATGTATATCGCATGGTATACTCTGAAGTAATCCTAAACCCCAACGTGCGAAGATGTGTCCAGGATAAGACTGCCCGATATAACTTGAGTTAGCACAACGCAAGTTACCCACTCTTGAACTCAGCAGCGGGGATGGAAGTAAAACACCGCACAAAATATATAATTTTGGAATTAAATTCCTAAAGAAAAAATTCTCCCAAAAATAAATCCGTGTAGCAAAGGGAATTGGTGCATGGTATACGCGCATATCGCATGGGTCAAAATATGTATATCGCATGGTATACTCTGAAGTAATCCTAAACCCCAACGTGCGAAGATGTGTCCAGGATAAGACTGCCCGATATAACTTGAGTTAGCACAACGCAAGTTACCCACTCTTGAACTCAGCAGCGGGGATGGAAGTAAAACACCGCACAAAATATAAGAAGAAGAAGAAGAAGAAAAATAGACCTAGAGATAGTCGCTGCTTGTGTGTTTTTAAAACATAATTTCGAGTCATATTTATAGGATGAGATACTTGCAAATCAAGTTAGGTTTTTTGTTTTCTTCAAAAACAAGTAAAACTCGTAAAAGGAATTTCCCACAAATAAAACTCTTAAAAAATAATTTTGGAATTAAATTCCTAAAGAAAAAATTCTCCCAAAAATAAATCCGTGTAGCAAAGGGACTTGGTGCATGGTATACGCGCATATTGCATGGGTCAAAATATGTATATCGCATGGTATACTCTGAAGTAATGCTAAACCCCAACGTGCGAAGATGTGTCCAGGATAAGACTGCCCGATATAACTTGAGTTAGCACAACGCAAGTTACCCACTCTTGAACTCAGCAACAGGGATGGAAGTAAAACGCCGCACAAAATATAAGAAGAAGAAGAAGAAGAAAAATAGACCTAGAGATAGTCGCTGCTTGTGTGTTTTTAAAACAGAATTTCGAGTCATATTTATAGGATGAGATACTTGCAAATCAAGTTAGGTTTTTTGTTTTCTTCAAAAACAAGTAAAACTCGTAAAAGGAATTTCCCACAAATAAAACTCTTAAAAAATAATTTTGGAATTAAATTCCTAAAGAAAAAATTCTCCCAAAAATAAATCCGTGTAGCAAAGGGACTTGGTGCATGGTATACGCGCATATCGCATGGGTCAAAATATGTATTTTTGCCCACCCGCTCCACCCACGTTTTACAATTCATACATAAGTGTATGATTATATAGTGGAGCTCCTCTTTAGTTTTCCACAATGTGGGACTAAAGGTTCCACTTCATTCACCCAAAAATGAGTGAGTATCCTTAGACCCTTAGGTCATTAGATCAAACCATACCAAGACCATAAAATCTTTTAATTAAAACTCATTTTCTCCAACAATCCCCCGCATGAATGAAATGTCGGAAAACGAAAAAATCAGAGTAAGGAAAATACCATTTAGGCAAAGGTGTCCATGAGGTCTTGAACCTTGCTTAGTGAGAAGTTACCGGAACTACTAGCTAAACAGTGAACGCGATGTCTTGAACTGCTAGCGTTTGGTGTAGTTCAAATAATATCCACGCATGATATCCTCCAAGTGTTGCTAAGTTCGTGCCGTTTTGTCCATTTTGGCCCTGGACATATCCTGTTTCTCAGAATGCTCTAAAGAATTGGCTCCATTCTCATAGGAAGCGACCCACTTCCTCATTCAGATAGGTGAGTTCCATCAAGAGTGTTTACTGCTACACCCCACTTCAATCTTAAATTGAAACTATAGAACTCATTAAGACTTAATTAAAAGTCATCCTCCACATGCAGTCACACTATCACATCAACACCATAGGGAAGGGACAGATAATGAAATTATCTGATAGTGTTTACCTTTAACTACCACAAATTAGTTGTCTCATTCGAAACCTTGATCTTGGAATCTCCAGTCAGCAAGGTTGAGTATCCTTAATTGGAGTTTTAACCTAAATTAGTTACACCGTGTTTACACCTATACTTAACTGTACATTAGTAAGGTGGACAAAACCTACATCCAAATCGTTAAAAAAAAAAGAAATTTTTTTCATTAAATTTAGGTTTTTTTTAGTTACACCGTGTTTACACCTATACTTAACCATTGTCTCTTTATAGACACATAAGTTTTTTTTTTGGCGTGGCCATTGCTTATCCTATGGACACACAATTATTTTTTTGGCCTGGCTATTGATTATCCTATAGACACGCAAAAAAAAATGGTGTGGCTATTGGTTACCTATAGACACACTAAGTATTTTTTGGCGTGGCCATTGATTACCCTATGGACACGCAATTATTTTTTGGCGTGGTTACTGGTTATTCTATAGACACGGAAAAAAAATAAATGGTGTGGCTTTTGGTAACCTATGGATACGCAATTTATTTTTGGCGTGGTAATTGATTCCCTAATGACACGCAATTTGTTTTCTGGCGTGGCCGTTAGCCTTCTATAGACACGCATAATATGATTTTTGTGTGGATGTATGTGATGTTTAGCCATAATTGATGCAATCTTATACCGTCCATGTGTTCTAGATTTGGTATAACATAACGGAACTTCGACCGTTCATATTTGAGGCATCTATCACCGTTCACATGTGTTAATCTGCACCGATAAAACGGATGGATATGCTAGAATTTCAAAGATACATCTTTCACCGAGACGTTCATTTTTTTATTATATTTTAAAAAGCTATGATGTTGCAAAATAAATTGATTCCTGTCCATGCACAGAAACCTGAAGATTATTTTTTCCCGAATATTCAATACTATCAACATTAACTACACCAAAAATCCAGAAAACATGACAGAAACCACTATAACAATGGTTAACTATGGTGATTTGAACATTAATAGCATAGCCTACATCTTCAGAATGATGGTAGTACGCTAAACACTAGACTTAGAAGCATTGATAGAGTTGGTAATAGCTTCAGTCCCCTACGAAGTAAACTGTAGTTCCAGCTCGCTAGCCCATAGTATGGCTGCAAGAAGAGCCATGGCTTCAACATGTTGAGAATCTCATGCTTTGCTTGGGATTATTTTGGCATATCAGAAGTTTCCCGCATTATCAAGAAGAGTTGTACATATTCTAATAGTACGATTAGAATCTATATAAGCATTAAAATAAATGAGGTGGATTCTGGTTACAAGGAGAAGTTCTCGGTTGAGGAATACTACCAGGGTTAACCAGAGACTGATGTTCATGTGTTAGTTCAAACTGAACAGACTATTGATGTTGAATAAAGTATAAGGTACTAATAGTAGTATTTGAATTAAGATTAAAAACCTTGACATGAGCCAACAATGAAAAATCAATTACATAGGGAAAACCATCACCTTCGTAAGCCTTGAATGGAGCAAGCGCAGCAGCATAAAGTTTAGTCTTGTGAAGAATCAAACTACAAAACAGAAATCTATACGCAGAATCAAATCAACGATATATGAATTCTACTAGAGTTAATAACAAAGACATCAATATAATCAGTAAGTATCAAAACATGTAAACGCATCCGCATCGAACAGAAGAAAGGGCGTGACTACTCCAGGTCTTGTTTACTGCAGATGCATGTCCTCACTCACACTGCAAGAGCTTCTCCAAACTGTCGCTAGGATGTCGCTTGCCCATGCAAAAGAGAAAAGTAAAACAAACTGTACAGTCTGTATTACTCAGAATTTTACTTTCTGGATCCACCAGTTTCATGGGTGCCTTTAGTGTTGTCTATAGTGCACTAATGATATTTCCTAAATCCAAAACGTATAGATTTGAAACTGCAAGTACCAAATTCATATATCTTTAGTAGATTGCATGATGAACAAGTAACAAGATGTCCAGTAATCAGTACTTATAATAACATAAGCAGAGTACCATATGTAAGCACATCAAGTTTCACCCATACTCTAACTAGCGTACCATGAAAAGTATCAGACGACGACCGAAGAAAATCAACTTTTTTCCTAGTTTCCATGTTGCTGCTTGTCAATGTACGCTTGCAACTGCCCCGCTTGCTGGAAATATAAGACCTACAGTTGCGCAATTTTTACTGTTAAGAGAGATTTTAAACTCTAAAATATGAACTTTAACAGTCTAGGTGGAGTGAAAGAATCGCTATCCATACTGGAAAAAAATTCATGCTTCAGCGAAAGATACCTAGATTTAAAGCAGAAGGCCGTCCAAGTCTTAATTTGAACATGGGATGGAATTGCACTTCCGTCTAAAATGGTGACTTGGAAGCTCTACAATCCGCAAAAAAAACGATAAATTGTTTATCAGACATTATAACATCAAATAATGGAATAAAGTGCTGGTCCTTATTGTTATTGACCAGATTATGTACCTCTAGTACTTTCCACTTTCATCCCCACCACAAATTTCAGGTCAGCTGCCTCAAACTTTTAAATGTACTCTGGATTCACATACACAATTTAAAACAATGTAAATGAGCATTGGAAAAGGAAATTTAGTAGCTAGGGCCACAAAATCTAGTACAATGAGTAAATGAAAATGAGCATTGAAAAGGGAAAATTAGTGCGCCACAAAATCTAGTGTAATGAGTAAATTTTTGGAAGGTAATTTGGCTATAGATATTCGCAATGGGTAGATATTTGCATGCTGGAATTAAGAGAACAGAAACAAAAACATTAAGTAACATGTGCAACTACACAGAGGCCAAAAGATACTATATAGAGAGACTCACTAAGTGGTACCAGTATTGATTTTAGGAAAACATAATGACTGTGATATTAGCCAACGCGATATCAGTGTGAATTACCAAGAACATTTCAAACCAGACTCCATGACCTAAGTTAGAACGAGTCTCAACACATAAGCAACATGGAAAGCCAATTCAATCTTTAAAATAGGTATCAACGCAAAATATGATGCCAAGGAAGAAACAAACTTACCAATTTCACTTAAATATAAAAGGGATGGATCTCTATACTCTAGCAATGCTTATCTTCAGGCTACCTGCATTTAAAATTCTAATACAATCAAAATCGGACAAGTAATTCACGATGATTTCAAATAATAAAAAAACTCTACAATACAATGAATCCCTGATTTCAAACTCTTAACCAAACAATTGACAATAACTTCAAACTCTTAACAGAAAAAGGAAAACAAACAATCATCTTTGCTTAATAGAACCCAATAAAAAAAAATTCCCTAAAAAACAATTTGCCGGAAGAAATCAGTTTTCACATAGATAATCTAATTGCACAATAGTAAAAAATCCCAAAATGTTGGTGTAGATCCAATGAAACACCAAGAGCAAAATACTAGCAGTTTTACATTTAAACATTAAAAGAGAAAGCCTCCATGTTTAGTAGTTTTCCTTCCATTTTAACCATTTTTTTTCTTCAAAATATGCAATTGAGATCAAGAGACGAAGAAAAAAACATTGATTGGCTGTATTGGAACGTCTAATTCTTACTCCAGAAAAAAAATACAAAACTTCTCTTTAGGAACATAAGTTGAGTAAAAATTGAGCTTACCACAAGCCATTGTGCTTGAGAACCCCGAAAATCTAATTCTTCGTGCTTCTCTGCTTTGGACTAATCTTCTCAATATCTGAAGAAAAAAAATACAAACGAACTCATTATATATCTAACAAAAGGAATATCTAAATGATGGAATACTACTAAATGATGGAATTCTACTGAGAGACAAACCAAAACAAAATAAAAGGAAAAAAAATAAACCCTAGAAAATCAATACAACCAGATGTACAAAAATATAGTAATCTAACTCAAAACTCAGATCATAAAACTGAAATTAGAACCAAACTCATGATTTAAACTTCATAAAATCAAATGAAAATTGCGAATTCTAGAAAAAAAATTACTTTATGTAAGAAATTAGACTCACATCATCAGCATAAACAAGGAATCTAGGGTCTTATAAACTCATCTTCTCGGACTTGTCAGCAAGATGTCGTGCAGAGATTAATTTTCTAAAGATTATGTCGAAAAAAACAATATTCTAGGGTTCAGTACGAAATCTAGAGTACTGAAGATTGGGTTTGGTTTCTGAGGATGGATTTAGTTTATGAGATATGGGTTTAGAAAAAATAACTTTGATTGATCAATGAAATAATTATGAGAGATTGAGAGAGAAGATCAACTGCCTAGTGTTACGGTTTAAGGTGAGGAAAATGAGGATTCTTCTGACTTCCGTTCGGGAAGTAGTTGTAGATTGACTTGGTTTTTTTTCTTTACATACAGAGCAGGCGGAGATCGTGGGAAAGAGATACGAAAGTAAAGCTACTGCTAGAGTTAGGGTAAGTTTCGAACGACAGAGATGCGGTTCTAAGTGTGGCACGCCTAAGCCCGTGCCCTCATGAAATTTCCAAAAATGAAGTTCTATAAGTCTATAAGACTATAACTAGATATATTTAGCACGGGTTATCATCCTTTTAGAATATCCTTAAAAATGTTTTTATGTTTTTTTTTAAAGAGATAGAGAAATTTGATGTTAGATAAATCTGGCTTAAATGAAAATTTGGTGGGGTCAAAACATAACCACGTGAATACAAATATTAAAAAAATACACATAATATTAATGCAGCTTTATGGTTTTGAACTTTTTAATCATTGTCTTTGTCTATTTGAATTTAAATTTTTCAATAAGGTTTCTGGTACCGATAGAGTGCAAACAAGTGTATGAAAATTAGAAGGTTTTTTAAGATAATCAAAGCATGTAAGACAACATCGACAACAACAAAACTAGTATTAAGGAGACATACGAGTAATGAGAATGAATCCAAAAGTTATAGATTTTGTTCTAAAAGCTTACCACCGTACTTAAAGTGTGTTACATATCCATAACATTTTAAAATAAGAAATCACGATGTATTGTTTTTAATTGAGTCCAATTTTTACTAGGTCATGGTTACATTCGTTAATTATCCACAACCACCTTACTAAGTCGTGGTTACATTCGTTAATTATCCACCACCACCAATTGAATCCAATTACATATTCACTTTCACTACTTATCCACCAATTCCATCTAATTCAGGTCCAAGTTTACTCAAATTTACCGGGTCATACTCATATATAACAATTACTCACTAATTGTGTCAAATTGAGACTCATCTTCACTAAATCATACACTAGCTACATCTAGTTGAGTCCAATGTTTCTCAATTTCACTAGATCGTAATAACTTTAGACAGTTATTCACCTACTGAATCAAATTTAGTCTAACTTTAATCAATATCACTAAATCATACTCACTTTCCCTAGTTACCCTACAATTACATCCAAGTTTCATATTCAACTTTACTAGTTAACTACGAATTTCATCTAGTTGAACCTATTTTACTCAATTTCACTAGATCATATACTCTTTCACCAATGATCAACCAATTACATTCAATTTTACTCAAAATTCCACTATATGGTACTCACTTCGAACGATTATACACTAGATGCATCTAATTGAGTCTCATTCTTTTAACATCACTAGATCACAATCACTTTCAACGATTATTCAACTATTGTATCAAATTTAGTCTAATTCTACTCAATATCACTATATCATACTCACTTTCAGTTATTATCCTAAAGATACTTCCAACTTTACTCAATTTTACTAGATCATTCTTGACTTTACTAGTTATCAACTAATCACACCTACTTGAACTTATTTTACTCGATTTTTTCACTAGATTATGTACATTTTCACCGATGATCAACCAATTGCACCCGATTTTACTTAATTTTACTATATGGTGCTCACTTCAAACGATTATACACTAGCTACATCTAGTTGAGTCCCATTTGTTTTTAGCTTTACTAGATCATAATCACTTTCAGCGATTATTCACCTATTGTATCAAATAATGTCTAAATTTTATTAATATCACTATATTATACTCACTTTCGGTTGTTATTATAAAATTAATTCGTCAATTTTACTAGATCATGCTTGACTATACTAGTTTCCCACTAATCACATCTAATTGAACTTATTTTACTCAATTTCACTAGATTATGTACACTTTCACCAATTGCACCCGATTTAATTTACTCAATTTCTTTATATGATACTCACTTCCAAGGATTATACTTATCTACATCTAGTTGGATCATTTTAAACTTCACTAGGTCACAGTCACTTTCAACATTTATTCACCTATTGTATTAAATTTAGTCTAGTTTTACTCAATATCACTACTAGATCATACTCACTTTCAATTATTATCCTAATAATATTTTCAGGTTCACTCGATTTTACTAGATCACACTTGACTCTACTAGTTATCCGTTAATTAAACTTATCCCTAGATTATATACACTTTCGCCAATTGTCAACCAATTGCACCCGAATTACTCAATTTCATTATATGATACTAACTTGCAACAAATATACACCAGCTACATAGAAGTTTACTCAAATTTACTAGATCATACTCAACTACACTAGTTATACACCAATTGCATCCGATTGAATTCAGTTTTACTCAATTTCACTAGGTCATATTCTCTTTCCCCGATGATCAACCAGTTGCATCCAATTTTACTCGATTTCACTTTATCATACTCCAGTAGTATCAAATTTTGTCCAATTTTACTCAATTTCACTATATCATACTTGTTTTCACTAATTATCCACAAATTCTATCAAAGTTTAGTGAATTTTACTATATCATAATAATTGTACTAGTTATTCGCAAATTATGTCCAGGATTACTCAATTTCACTAGATCATACTCAACTCACAAATTATATTCAAAGTTACTCAATTTTACTATATCATACTCAACTCTATTATTTTCCACTAATCACATCCAATTTTACTCTAGATCGCACTCACTTTTACTAATTCTACAAATCTTAAAATCAAGTTTACTCGTTTTT
Organism: Papaver somniferum; assembly: GCF_003573695.1. NCBI lineage: Eukaryota > Viridiplantae > Streptophyta > Magnoliopsida > Ranunculales > Papaveraceae > Papaver > Papaver somniferum. The sequence goes on along the minus strand of NW_020652970.1, from coordinate 230,282 downwards.
ACTAACAATTCATACTTAAATCTACTAGGCATACCTACCTCCAATAAACATCCATTTTTATATAATTTCACTAGGTCATTCACACTTTCACTAATCATGCGCAAATTGCATCAAATCAAATCAAATTTTACTCAATTTCACAAGATCATACTCGCTTTCACTAATTCCTATCAAATTAATCCAAGTTTTACCAGATCATGCTCACTTTAACTTATTATTCACAAACTGTATCCAAGATTATTCAGTTGTTCACAAAAAGTTTAACACTTTTCTTTTAATTAGTAATATAAAAAAACTAAATACAGTACTTGTTTTTTAAATCATTTTAAACCGGCACCGAAAGAAAAATAAATACACATTTAAAATCCATTTTATTTTTTCGAGAAAGGTAAAATTTTTAAAGGTATAATTTCATTAAAAAGATGAAGATACCAAATCGGAAGAGATAGCTAATGCTACTAGTGAATTACAACTTGCTCATTATAGATTATGGTGCTTAAAGAGTATCCTTGAAACAAATTTGAATTAAAAGACCAACTAAACAAAGAATATTTTGAGGAAACAAATGCACGTTTAAATTTTGAGATGAACATATGCTTTTATGTAATCTTGCTGAAAGATGGAGATATGCATATTAGTTACACTTTTAAATTCCAAAAATAAAAATAATACACATTGTTATACCATATCTTTAATGCGAGATAGAAATCTTATTATTATCTTTTGTTTAATTCCCAAGATATTTTCGCATATATATATGTTGTTTTCTTCTGACAAATAAGGAAATATCACCGAATTCCTCGTATAACTTTTCGATATTATTGAACAACTTTTTTTTTCGTGCTAATCTATTTCTTGGTTTTGTAAATTCTCAAATCTTTCCAATTTTTCCCCAAAATAAAAAACGCAACCAACAAAACTTTCACCAATATTTAGCGCCTTTAATTCCCAACAAAAATTTCATGAAAAATCAAACACCAGGCCGAAGGGGTTATCAATAATTATCCAGCGACTAATTATCCGTGACCTGTAGTTCGGTATTGGACCTCTTTGTTTCTTTTCGTTCCAACCCTAACCTTTTTCTCCTTCTTTTTCTTCTCCATCTTTTGCATCTCTAAACCAGAAACTGAAAAAAATCAGAAAACTAAATCGAAAGTCAAACCTCTTTCCACGAAATCCAATCTCTCCTCCTTTTTCTTCTTCATTTTTTTGTTCAATTTGGATTTGATTAGATTTAATGTTCTTCGAAGATTATAGGGTTTTCAGGAAAAAAAATCCGATTTGGGGAAGATTGTTGTAAAGACTTTAGTGTTTTAAGTGAAATTGGGGATTATTATTTGAATCAGCTTTTGTACCATGAAACAAAATTGGTTGATCTAAGTCGATTCAAGTTGTTCTTTGTGATTTCAGTAATGTGGACGGTCTTACCAAGGTAAAATCGATTTATAATTTCTGTTTAAGTTCCCTTTTAAGCAGTTAACATTAGAAATCTTATTATTGATGAAGCTGTTCTTTTTATGGGTTTCTATGATACGGGATTCTTGAGATGTTCGTTGATTTTAATCCATTTAATAGATCTATCTCTTTCTATCTTTGATCGGATTTTAGTTTTTCTGCGTATGTAGTGTTGTTCTGTTTCAATCTGAGAAAATCTAAAATCCAAGGTTTCAATGGTTTTATCTAGAAATTTATCAAATTTACATTGATGATTATCATATTCACAGTTAAGGGTGGAAAGATGAAACTCAAGGCAATGCTTCCATCCTATATGTCTCATCTGATGTATCAATTTGGGAGAATCCCAAACCTTGGCCCCATCCTTTTTCAGGATGATGACATACAATCTTTCCCAAGACACAAAAAAAAGTAAGACCTTATATTTTGGTGGAAATTGGTTACTGTGATGATAAATAATTTGAGCTTCAGGTGATTGATTGTGTTTAAATGTTTAGTCGTCACCCTTGTGCTTGAATGTGATATTGTAACTGATACTAAAGTTCAAGAAACTGTAATTGTACTGAAACCAAAGAAAGATGCTGGAATTGCATCGAAACCAAAGTATGAAGTGGTTGATTAATCTGCAGCTCGGACTGTGCATGAACTTCATTAGAAGTGAGTTTTCTTCAATTCTATGAATGATGTTGTTGTGATTAGATAGAGGTTCACGTTTTGAGGTCTGCCAGTATATTATTTACATTTCGTTTCCGTTTAAACCATTTGAGTTCCTTTATAATCTTTGCCAACTGTTTTCCTTTTGGTGTTTAGCTTTTTAAATGACAGTAATTGGAACGTTTTCTTATACTTTGTGATCAGTAAATGGATATATGTTTGATGTTTATGTTATCCTAATATGCGGAGGTGATATCATCATCAACTTTCTAAAATAATACCATTATTTTGTTCGACACAACATAATCTATCTGTACGAAATAATTTCTATAATAGTAATCTTTACTGTTGCAACAGTTTATTTGTGCCCCAAAATCGTTTGTGCATTACAAACTTGCATTTTTTGTTGGACATGAAATTGACTTATTCTATGCTGCTGCTGGAAAATTAGGCTATTCTATATTATTTCAAGATAAGTTCATATTTCATGAAATTGAGTTATTCTATGCTGCAAAGAGTTTTACTAATTCATGGTTGGTGCCTTTGCTATTTCTTTTTCGTTTTATCAGAGTACTGGCTCAACTTCTTGCACGAGGAGAGAATTTCAAAACGGGATGAACAGGTTGCATGGGATAAATGAAGATCGACAGGATATTACGAGTTTGAAGGTGCTGTTATCACTTTGTTCCCTATGTTAATAACTCGGACAGAAAAGGTCTGTGCCGGAAGAACCTTGCAAATGTGACAAATTGGTTGACTATATTTTTGATCTTGTCCATTGTTATCTACTTTCAAGGGTTCTGCATCGTCCTTCCAGTCAGGTCAAAGAATGCTTCTGGACAACCTCTAACATGCACATCTTTCTTCCATCTACTCTTGTATCCAACCTTTACTTCACCTCCCAGGTTAGATAGAACACTCCAGTGAAGTTGGATTCAAATACTTAATGCCATCTTGTACTATTTTATATGCAGGTGATACAATACAAACTGTTGTGCGATGTTTCATCTTGTATTTATGTTGTCAGCTTGTGCTGTGTTCTGTAACACTTGGATCGAAGTTTCTGGATTCTCTGCTAGAGATTTTTCCAAAAAACAGCTTAGGGTATTGTTATACATTGCATTCTTTTACTTTACATTCTCTCTCCATAACGTATTCCGGTGATTGAGATCAATAGTTCTTCTTTGTGCTTAAATATGTGGCCGTTGCTTTCCTTCCATGCATTGAAATTTTGACTAACCTAGTATCTTGTCATACAAGATATTTGGATCCCAGCAGCACCTCACGTTTTTTTTTTTTTTTTTTTTTTTTTTTTTTTTTTTTTGAGAACTTTAGGAATCTGCTGTTACTAAAGTTGAATATCGTTTCTAACTTTGATTATGAAAGACAGATTCTTCTTCATAACACTATACTCATTACAAATTTGATGATGGTTTTGTTTCGATTATATGAAATTTTTTTTGTGATCTTTCAGCTGTTTAGGGTGAGGTTGATGGGAATCATTCTGCAACAAAAAGAATTTTGTATGCTTTACTTTTAATCTTATTGTTATGTTTTGAGAATATTTGTGTGCAGTTTTCTTTTTTACTTGGTTTAGGTTGTGCTTCCAGGAATTATGGACCTCTTTAACTATTTTTTCAAAGGTCCGAATATGTCTATGCTGATAAACACCTGGAAAATATTGAGAATTACATGTTCTGATGATTTACGGGGCTTGGGATGACACTTCTACCATATTCTGATGTACATGTTCGTATTTTGTAAACATTGAGTTTATACTTTTTTGGATACTTTTTCACCATTGGAAATTCGTATATTTACGATCAATTTTTATTTACTTTTTCAATTTCTTATGTTTAAGTGGGATTGTACCTTGTAAGAAACCTCGTCTATTAATAAAATTTGAAATTTATTTTGAATCAACAGTTCAAATATTGTTATGCTCTCTTCTTTGTAATGCAAGTTTTATGAAGACGCACATTTGTATGCTTCACTTCAGCTTAAATGTTCATGAAAAGTAGGAAGAATAGACTTGTATGCTTCACTTAAGCTTAGATGTTCATGAAAAACAAGAAGAAAGATAGACTGACTCAACGTATAGTATCATGTTTTTAAAATATCACATAAAAGATCTTTATATAGGCGTTCCCAGGGATAAACCTATTGACTATCGTTGTTAACCTATATAAGTTTCTTGTTGACTATCATTGTTAACCCATAAGTTTTTTCAAGGGGTAGAGCCTGATTTAGACTATCAACCATAAGTACGTCATTCGTAACGTGGCAATATATCCATAAGTTCATGGACCATCCCAAAATTATCTTTTGGACTTAGGGGCATGAGCACAGATTACTGCCCATGTATGTTGTAACTAGAACTGGTGTGTCCATAGTGTAAGAACTAGAAATGGCGTGTCCATAGATCTTACACTATGGACACACATACTTGCGTGTCCATAGATCATACACTATGGACAGACATACTAGCGTGTCCAATAAAACTAACATTTTAGCCACGCATAAAAAGTGGCGTGTCTATAAAACTTACTCTTTGGACACGCATCCTGGCGTGTCTAATAAAACGAATTTTTTAGCCACGCAAATAAAATGGCGAGTCTAAAAAACTTACACGTTGGACACGCATACTAGCCTGTCCAACAAAACTAACTTTTTAGCCACGCCTAAAGTGGCGTGACTATTTTTTTGGACACGCCAGAATTTCTTAGCGTGGCCATAAAGTGGTCTATAAACACGCCCATCAAAAACCTGAAAGTTAATGTGACTAAATGGTAATATTTGGACACGCCAATAACCCTGGCGTGGACGAAAGCACCCCAATGGACACGCCAATTAAACATGGCGTGGCTACAGGGTAGATTTCTACCCTATAGACACGCAAAAACCAAAAAGGCGTGATAGGGAAATTTATATTGGGCGTGGCTAAAGGCCATTTCTGTACTAGTGTCAGTATTGGTCGTTATTATTGTCTTTATCTTGAGTACCTTTTATTACTTAACCACGTTAGTTTAACTGAAAAATCTTTACTGCTTAGTATCGGATTCTCTGAGCTGTTTACATTACGTAGATTATGGGGAAAATAGTAGTCACAGTTTGCCGCTAGAATACAAGCTCCGTAAGTCCGAGTTATTATTATAATTTTTTTTTACAAACCCTTCTTTTGAAAAAGAGATCTTAGTCTAAAAACGATGGATATCACTTCCTAGTGATACGTTCATCTCTTTTTTACGTAAGTTCTTTGAGTTCTTAACCTCAAAAGACTTGCACTATTATAGATCTACAAAATTTTCCTCTCAAACGTGTTCAAAAACGTTAAACTTTTGTTTGTACGAGAAAAAGCCTTTTACGACAAAGTATCCTTTGGATCTGAGTATCTATGAACACTAGGGGATCTCAGTGAGAATTTAAGGAGAACAAACCTTTTAAAAAAACATTTACTAGCTTCAAATATTTAAGGATTTTACACCTTTTTGGGGTTTTTACCAACATTTATTACCGATTTTTCCGTGTAGGTGTCAGTCAAAAATTAAATACCCATATTTTCAAAACCTGTCTGGGTAGTTTTTTAAAAATCTGCTTAGCCGCTCTTTGTGTCAGAGCATTAATTGTTACTTTAACGAAGGCCCAAAAAAACAGAACTTATCATCTTACTCTGTTTTTCACGACAAAGCCGAAGATATGCAGAAACCAAGTGACATACCATCAAGTTCAAGACCTGTTGTTACCATAGGAAGGTCACAAAACCCGTCACATCAAAATCAAAGAACCGAAGCTGAGGACGGACAAAGCGAGATAGCAAGAATAACGGCGGCCAACCGACCACCTATTCCTGCTGAGGGGATGGGCAAACATCTAGAGTGCAACCACCTTACGGCATGTCGTTACCGGAGATCTCTCATGTTACGCAGCCTCCTACTACTAACGGAGGGTTACCCAGAACCGTAGCTCCTAACATACGAGGTTTGGGAAACGTAACACCAGTTCAGATCAATCCCGATGCTCCAGCAATAGAAGAATAAGAAGACTCTTAGGAACCGGATGAAAGTACTCCTTAGGGTGGCGGAATCAACAACGAAGAGAAAATGGCAGCGCATGCAGATGGCAGCTTTGTTATTTCACAACAAGGAGCATGAGGATGCGATGCACGGGATGTCTCAGGACCAGAACTTGAAAGATATGCTGGAGATACATATCGAAGGTTTCCAAACCCACTCTCCCTTAAAGAGGCGTGATAAATGATCCATGATCCATCTCCGGACAACGAAGGGGTGGTCTCAACCCACCCAAATCTCACCCACCAGGAGGATCTAGGAGAACAAGACACGATCCATATTAGATGGATCCCTCATACATGCCCTCTCAATATTACTACAATGAGACATTGTCCAAGGGTACTCACAACATGGGGATGGTCATGGAGCAAATGGAAAAGATGCAAAAATAAATCCTAGGGTTAAAGACTGGCCACACAGGCGCAATATTGTAGGAGGTACTTCAGAAGGCGACAACATCTCCGTTTTCCTGTCGCATTTTAAGGGAACCTATCCCTGCGAAATGCCCGGTACCTACGTTCCAGGGGTACAATGGTACCTCAGATCCCGCATTTTAGCTACGATACTATACTCATGTCCTTTCCTATTGGGAAAGAGATGAGGTAGTACTTTGTAGGTACTTTCCCGCAAGCTTAACAGGATCAGCGCTAGCATGGTATGACAACCTGCCGTCAAATTTAGTTGACTCGTTTGAGCAATTGCCAATCGTGTTCTTGGAGACGTACATGTACAACAAGACTACGAAGGCATAGTTAGATATGTTATTTGATTTAGCTATCGGATCCCGGGAAACGCTGATGCAATACACAGACAAGTGGAAGAAAACGTGTCAAGCAATTGCCAAAGTCAACCCAGAAATTAGCATTAATTGTTATAAGTATGTCCTTGATAAGACATCAGTTATCTTCGTGGAGCTCCACAATCGGACACTTGATTCCGAAGGGGAGCTTCGGGTCTTTCAAGACCGCTATATCAGACTTGAAGAGATCTAGAAGGACAATCCCAGAGAACAAACTAAAGCAACAGATTCTCCGCAACAAACCAACTCTCTGGAACCAATTCCGGAGCAACCTAAGAGGCAGAACAAAGTTGGGGGCAGAACCAACTCTAGGGACAAAAGATCGAAGTACTTAGATGGAAAAGGTAAATGATAAAAAATGGATTACTTTGCAGATAAGGTCTACACTAAGATCAACACAACATTATGTCACATCCTAAACAAGGAAGGATCTCAGGAGAAGCTACTCGAAGATATCCTCTGTTAGAGCATAGATTGGTTGAACCCACCAAGCATTGGTATGTCAAGTTTGGTCATCAAATTTTAGTGAATCAAAAATCAATTAAAGAGACATTTGATTATGTAACTAAAGACAACTTCGTATAGGTTAGACTAGAAAGATTAGAATAATGAGACATACAAGTATTACTCAAAGTCTTGAAGAATGTGAAGAAGTAACAAGCTACAATGAAGACATCATCCTTCCTCTTGAGGTTAGTAATATTTTGACTTGAGTTTATTCATTTCTAACATATCTTTCAAGTTGTGTTATATTAAAAACATAACTGCGAAGCTATGAACGCTTATACTCTAGTACTGAGACATGATCAGATGATCATAGTGTTAAGGAATTAGAATATGAAGTATAACGCTTATCTTTTGAACTTCGTATATAAGATATCGACATGTTCATATGAATGTATTGTGATTATGTGTATGGGTAAAGGTGAAGATTTCGTCCTAGGAAACAATGTTCACATTTGTTTAAAGGAAGTACATTCACGAACTTGTTTTATGAATCGAAAGGGAAATCGCTAGGCTTATTGGTATTGTTATTCAGTGCATATATTTGGATTACCAATATGAGTGAGTTAGTAGCACCGCTCATAACTTTTTATGTATCCTGGTAAAACTAGTCACAGTGCCTGACATATATATTGGTATGACATTTATTAGTGTAACCGATCCTAAGTAATCACCTAAGATGGTATGATCGATATTTTTAATTGGTGTAACCGATCCTAGTAATTGGTATGAACAATCACAAAGGAGTTGTGTAATCGATCATTGTAATTGGCGTAACCGGTCCTAGTAATTGGTGTAACCGATCCTAATGACTTGTGTAACCGATCACAAGTAATATCATGAGAACATGGTAACCGGTCCTGGTAATTGACGTGACCGATCCTGGTAACTGATGTAGCCGGTCCCAGTAACCATATTAAGGTAGAACTGATCCTTGTGTTTTGTAGAATCGTAAACTCATGATTAGTATATTGATATTTGATCAATCACATATTTTTTCCTGGAATACAGACGAACCATTCTAAACTTGTCTGGAAGTGTGGTATAATCGATTCCAAGACGGTAAATATGAAAGAGGATTTACAAAGAAAAGATGTCGACATACTTTGAACATGTTCAGTAATTAACTCTTATCTTTTATTGTTCAAAGATATTCCTTAATTACTCAAGGAAATACCGGACCGAAATAAATTAAGAATCTTTTAATTAAGTTTTATATGCTTTTAAGTACCAAAAATTAAATGCATATCTTTGGAAAATAAAATTTTGTAATGTGCATTTACTAATTGGAGTTCTAGTGAGATTTCAGAAATATTGGACAAAGCATTTCCAGGAATTATGAAAAGCGTTTTGGGCATTTATTGCATATCTTAAGAATAATTCGGTTTTGGAAATTCCTTGGTGTCCAAACATCCTGGTCTATAAATACCCAAGTTTGCATTTCGAGCAAACTATCCTAAGAGCCAGGCAAACTTCAACTTTTTGGTGTTTCTGGTGGAGCCGTCTATTCGGAGAGGAAAGTACCCTATTTAGGAGAAATCTCTTACGACGCTCGTTTAAAGACTTTTATCGGATCAAGAAGCGATCTACGAGTACAGTTGGTGGGAAACTAGATAATTGCAGTTTATTTTAATTTTCTATTGATTTGATTGACTAACGATTGTTGAACTTCGATTGCACCTAGTTTGTTTATTCTTGAGAATCTTCTCTTCTGATATAAGATTCACTCAAACTAGATCAAAGTGCAGACGAGATCTTTAGAACGGTTTTAAAATCTAAAGATGTCTTGTGATAATCCATTGTTAACAGACTCCGTTTTGTGCATGATTGATCACAAGAGATTCAAGTGGTGTTGTGCAAGTGTTTATTGAAGATTAAATAAGATTTGAAGACAACGAAGATTTCTGATTTGGTTTTTATATCTTTGGGTGTGCAAAAATCTTGATCGGCTGGGATCCAAATATAATCGGATTTACTCGATTGACTAGTTGTGTAAGATCAGCATCACCTTATAGTTTCTTGTTTGATTCTATATTGATTGATTGTAAATCTAAACTCTGTTACTTCGGTAGTTGTTAGATAGATTGATACAACCAGGCAAAGGAGTTTGTTGGTTAAACAGAGGATCCTTTGCTTATGACTTGAGATATCTTCATCTGAAAGAATCAAGAGAGTTGTTACCAAACAGATTTGTTGTTCCTTTACTGTTTGCAATACGATAAAAAGGAATTGTTTCAGTGCATGCACTTATTGAATGTCGGAACCACAAGGATACTGAAGAACCTATGGGAACTATAGGTTTAGTTGCTTAGTCTGAACTATACAAAGTTTGTTAGATTTTTTATAGCGGCTTAATTATGAGAGTATTCAATTCTGGACTAGGTCACGAGGTTTTTCTGCATTTGCGGTTTCCTCGTTAACAAAATCTTGCTGTGTCATTTACTTTTATTTTACGTAATTATAATTGTTGTTATTATAATTTAAAGTAAATTACACAAACATTAACTGCGTATTACTTGATAGTGATCCTATAGAGTTTGTCTCGATCTCGTATCCATAGACGATCACACAAAGTGTGAATACCGATTTGTAGTATTCTCTCGACTTTGTCCATAGAAAATCACTTTCGATAAGAGGACTTATAGGTGGATAATTTAAAGCTTGTGGTGTATTTGGGTACCCTCGTTTTTTCAATTGGTATCAGAGCAGGAAAACACGAAAATATCACTACACCAAATTTGCGGATTAGTAACAGAGATGAGCCGTTTCTAAAACAGGTTGTAACAGTCGTCTTCTGTTTCAAAAGTGGGTGTTACATTTTCTTGTAACCGCTTTGTCACTACACCAAATTCCCGGATTCGTAACAAGAATTCGTTACGACTATTTTTCCGTTACAAAATTCCCGTTACAAATTGCCGTTACAAAAAAAGCGTAACAGGCTTTATCCGTTACTAAGTTTTCTTAATTTGTAACAGAAACTAGCCTTTACGAAAGTTTTTATAGGCGTGCGAGTCACACGCTTGGTCACACTTGGAGTTCTTGGGCGTGCGAGTCACATGCGCCAAAGATTTTTTCACCCCACACCAAATCACTTGGAGGATGTTTCTCCCCTTATCCTTTTCTCCCCTAATACTCGTTTCAACCACAAGAATCATTTTCTTTCTCCTTGCCCATCTACTCGAAAAAGTCTTTTTCTCTTCCATATCCTTTTAGGGTTTTCGATTTCACAGATCATCTATTAATCGAGTTCAGGTTTCCAACTTCACAGATCAAGATCTATTAATCATCATTCTAAACTCTTTTCTTCCATTCCGGTTCGTGCGACTGCTGTAAGAAGAAACCGATGGTGATATTCTCAGCTGATATAAGATGAATCTGTTGTTGCCATTTGATTCAAGTCAAGAATGGGTATGAACCAGTGTTAGCGTTGGTGGCGAGAAAGATGCAAAGAAAGAGATGGATCTGTTATATTGGTTCGATTTGGTAAGGGTTTCAAATAATCATAGCATGGGTTGTTAGAATGACAAAGAAGATGGCAGGAATTCAAATGACTTCGGTGTTGTTGAATCTGAGATTGGCAGTCGGAATCGAATAGATTGCAGAATCAATTAATCCGGTGATGAATAATGAAGAACAAAAATGGGATATGAGATGGAGAAGATGATTATGGTGTTGTTTATGCTACCAGCGAGATTTGTGGCAATCTTGGTTTGTGGTGGTTGCTGTCATGGAGGCAATGGTGATGGATTCAGGTTGTAAATGACAGAGTGGTGATGCTGTTGGTGTTTGCCAAGAAGATTATCTCGAATATCTTCTTTCACCATCTGTTTTTCACGGCTAAAAAACCAACTAATTTTCCATGGGATCCAAGACCTGTAAGAGCATTAGAATCATCTAGGAAACCGAAGAGCATAGTAGTAGCGATTAAGGTAAATTGCTTATATTGTTTATATCGTTTATTTTGGCTGTAAAATTGATGTCGACTTCTAGGGTTTTGAATGTAAATTGGATATTAGGGATTTTGATTGAAAGGGTTTTTGGCTGTAAAATTGATGCCCAACATCTAGGGTTTTTGATTGTTTCACAGCAAGGGTTCATATCAAAATAAATTTTGTTTGGAATTTGATTGTAAAGCATGGAAAACCTCACGTCCTGAAGTAGTTTCAAACTCAATTTTGTATTTGTTATTTTGATAAATTTTGATTAGGGTTTTTGTTTATGATTCTGAGTTTAATTTGTATATTTTCATGATAATTTGTATTAGAGGTTATCAATGATTTATCAAATTGATTGCCTTTATGTTTCACTTTTGTGAAATACCCTGATGTTGTAAGGAAACACAATTTAACATATCCTGTTGCCCAATTTTTAGGCCTCTGTTGGTCCATATGTGAAGATGACTCTATGTGTGACATATCAAGCTTTGGTTGTGATAACAGATGTTTAATTGCAATAACCCAAATTGTTAAACAATACAGTAGCAATGGTTCCAGAGGCTCCGGGGATGTTGGGAAATCTAATGGGAATGGTTCAAAAAGTAAATTTAGGTGGTGTTTAGGTAATCTTGTCGTGGATTAGAATTTCTAGAGTCAGAAATAAAATCGATTAGGTACCATGCGGATAACTTTGGCTTTATGAGATATAGCCAACTGAAATAATGGGTTATGACGGGGTAAATAGACTCTAGAGTGTGTGGTGATCTTCAGATCTTGCACATTCTTAGCAATAGATTATAGAATCATAACAGCCAAGTTGATTTTTTTTCATACTGGACCACAAAGATACTACTAGTTCTTTAAGGTTTTTATAGTTTGGTTAGTTAATTATTGTGATTTGTTAGAAGATCGGATTAGAAAAGAGTATCTGAATCTCTTTTTGATTAAAATAATGTGATTCTAGTTTGATTGCAGCACTGGCTTCACTGAATTATCTTGAGGCCTTGTCATGTAAATATGCCAATAGGGTAGTTGATGATTTCGTCATTGGATATTAATCTTCATATTGATCAATTGATGTTATAATTGTGTTATTAATGTTTATCTCATGATATGCTTAAAGGGTTTTGACAGGATTATTTAGCTGTGAGATAAAGAGAAGACTCATGGAGAATGAGTCTGATGGTGGTATTTATATGATGTTGAAGGTGCAGCTGTTATAGTTAGAAGTGAAGAGAGTAAATGTTGGTTTAATTATATGTATGCTTAGGATTGACTGAATTTGATTGCACATTATAAGCAGGGAAGAGCTACAGAATGGAAGTCAGACTGGTGCAGCTGAACTGAATGGCTTGAGTCAGAGTGCAGGTTAACTGAAGATGCCAATGAGCTGTTACTGGTTTGCTTTGGTGGTATGAATTGCAGGCATAAATGCAGATGGAAATGAGTGTTGCAGCTACAAATGGGTGCAAATGAATTGAAGTTGGTGGTTCTTATGGTGATGTGGAAGGCGGAGATCCGTAAAGCTCTACCCTATCCAGTTTGGACAAATCAATAATTTTGAAATCTGAGCTGCTGACTCTCAGGTTTGGCGCTTTATCTCTATTGTGCAAGAAGTTTTAAAATCCTGATTATTTCTGCTATACCTGACCAATATGGAGATCTGGGCATGATTACTTTTGCTGCTGTGTTGCATTAGTATGCTTGGCTTTTAACATACTGTAATTATACCCTTATATTTGTATTTTTTTCCTGAATTATTTCTGCCGGGGTCAAATAGTTCTGCGCCATCCAATATAGTTACCTGATTTCGTTCTCCCTTATATTTTGTGTTCCAGAAGCTTGCTTTTATCCAACAAGCAATATTGAGGCGGCTTCAAGATGATGATCTTAGTGTTGTTCAAGAAGCTTTATCTCTGGATGGGTTGACAAGGGTCATTAGCATGCCTGATCTTCTTGAGGCATTACGTGATATTCTTCGTAGATGTGCTGAAATAACAAGTGAGTATTATCGTTTGATCTTAGTGTTGTGATAGAATAAAATGAGGTTGCATCCTCTTAATGTGATTTCAGTTTTGCTCATTATAGGCATTTTCTTTCATTGCTATGTCTCCTCTCAATATAAACTTATTATGCGTGTTGGAGCATCTTATTGCTGAATTCACAGCATTCTGGTGTTGTTACTTATTATGCTAACTCCTTGTGCGTGTGTGTGTGTATGTGGCGGGAACACACAGTGATTTAATAGAAGCATGATCATTTCTTGGATGATCTCCAATTAAATAATTTATGGCCTGAACTCAAGCGGTACAGTCTCTTCATGTCATCCCATATCTAATTTCTTGGTGTTGTTACTTCTTCTCTGTTCTATTATTAAGTTTATTTCAACCTTTCATGAAAAGTCAAGGGTACTTTTGCATGGCGAAGCAACTCCATGATGTGGGTTCTTTTAATTCATTTGCAGTAGTGTAATTAGTCTTCATTTTTGAATGCATGCTTTAGGTTTCTTATTATGTATTTTCCATTCCAGGAGCATCTGTTGTTAAGATGATGCAGTTCCATGGATCTGTTTATGTATGCTTCTGGTGTATATTTATGCTCTTCATTTTTATGAATTCTGAAATATTTTGTTTCAGGGCCAACTGAGAAGGATCAATTTGACGTCCAGGGAGGCGTATCTTATAATATTGTGGAGTTCATTACAGACATATGGCCTGAAGTAAGTCACTGTCATCCTACGGAATGTCAGTTGTGCAGTTATTCAATCCTTCTTACATTTTTAGTCATTTTCAAGAAACTATACTTCACTGTCTTAACATGGTTTTTTTGGTTTGCTTCATATTACTATTTTACATTCTCCCCTGTTAGTTTTCGGTTATGGTGGAATTTGTGGCCTTGTGCAAAATACCATGTTGAGAGCCTGTGACCTCTCTGTATGTTCAGTTTTTTATGCTTGTAAATTTCATAAATTTGGTACCCTTTCTTATAGATTTTATGGTTTGTTTCGTGTAGTATGGGTTGGCCATTATGAACTTAAAGCGAGGGATTATGAAGAACTTGATGAAGAATTCTTGGCGATTACTGTTTGGGAAGTATCTGCAAGCTTTGAGTAAGTTACTATGTAGTGTATGAGCTGAACTTATAAGTAAAAATGATTTGGAACTTAATGTGATTTTGAGTTCTTTTTTGATATGAATTGATTGAACGTGATTTTATGAATATATTGATGGAAGAAACTATTGTTGAGTGTCGACGATGGATAATGTGAAGTGTATGCAGTTGGAATTCCGGCATACTTCAGGCCGACAATGAACTGCCGGTCAATATGGATCTGGTCAAAATTGGTTGTTATTGACTGTTTTTGACCAAGGTCAAGGTTGACAGGCAGTAATTTTTTTACTGTTACAAAAAAGTTCGTCACGGCTTAAAAGCGTTACGACGCTGGCGTTACAAATAAAATTCGAAACGGCCATTAGCTGTTACCACGTGGAAAATTCATATCGGCACAGACGTATTACGAGGGCATTTACAACCCAAATTCGTAACGGCCACAAATCCTTTACGAAAATTTGTAATACCCTCTTTTGCAACAAGAAGTATCCGTTACAACCCATTTTAGTAACGGCTTACTACTTTTACGGATCCTATAATTTGGTTTAGTGTGTAGCCGTTACGAACTCTAGTTGTAATGGCTCTAGTAACAGCTCTTAGCCGTTACTAATTTTCCAAGTGGTAATAGCTAGCGGCCTTTGCGAATTTTTTTGTAATAACGATGTCGTAACGGGCCATAGTCGTTACTATGTGGCAAATTAGTAACAGGCGCAAGCCGTTACTAATGTGAAACAGTTGATATTCGTTACGAATGTTTTCGTAACATTAAAAAACTTACTGCCAGTCAACGTTAACCTGGTCCAAATTGGTTAATGTCGACCAATTTTGACCAGGTCAATATTATTGGCAGTCTATTTTCTGCTGGAAAAAAGCCGCAATTCCTACACCTATCCATCCATCATCCACACTCTACTCTATCAATCTATCTTTCACACTACAATAGTTTCATCATTCATTCAATTCATATAACATCCATTCAATCCATATAACATTCAATCAATTCATATCAGAAAAAGGAAATAAATTCTTCTAAGTACAATATCTTTTTGTTGCTAAGTATCAAGTTCTTAAGTATCTTCTAACATAAACCACTATAAGCAACACTATTTACAAACTTACAAAGATAACATGATCTTATCTTTCTTTCCTGCATCGTGGAGACGTGTATTAGCATTGTAACCCACATTCTTTCTTCCGACTGCAAAATCAAAGCAGACCTACAGTCAGAAAACCAAGCAGTGGAGATTGGATAGTCTGGCCCCATCCATCCCTGCAGTTAAGTGTTAGACAATGCAGAAACATTACTTCAGGAACTATCAAATCTCTAAAAGATACATATAAACTGCGGGTAAGCAAAGAGATGCATGATATAGAGAAAACCAATCTGCACTACCAAAAGAATATGCACAAACAAATAAGACTGCAAACATTACCATTAAAATCACTCAATTACTTGTTTAGATTCTTTTGAGGATCCTCACCTATGGCTATCCAGTTTGGTTGCATTTTTGGATGAAGCAGAAAGAGCTTGTTTTCGGCAACTTCAGCTGCATCCATAATCTTGCCTGCATCCACAACCCTGCATGTATTCACTGATGAGTACACTCTTATTTGTACCTGCTTGCCAAGGTGAGTATTAATTCTTGCATACCATATGATGAAGAATCAAAAAAATAAACAATTCAGATAAAAAGCAGAACAAGTTTTCAGCTATTGGTTAAACTTCTGGTAATCTTAGGCATGATTAGGAAGCCTCCTAACATGTTTTCTTCATATATATTCAAGTTAATGTACAAAGAAACAATGCTCTAAATCTAAAAAACAAATATTAAAATATATTAGATGTTATTAGAACTGTGTACAAATGCCAAGACGATTAAACTTTTCTATCTCCTTACCTATATAGAATGTGTTGTAATATCCCTGTACATCTTAGCCAAACCAAAGCCAACAACGTACACCTACATGGAAAGCAAAGGCATGCAATGCATCAAAAACTTATCTTGAGCATTTGTTGGAGAATGGACAAAAGTATTTACAAAGTAAAGACACAAACCTGATTTGCACGCCTTCGAAGCCCCATGAGGAGATTATCTGGCTTAATATCTCGATGTAGAAAAGATTTGGCGAGTACGAATTCAACACGATTGACCTGCCACACATACAAGAAAAAAAATGAAAAAAAGAGGTATTAAGAATAAGAATAGACAATGAGTGATCTTTCAATACCCACCATCTGGTCTGCAAGCATCATAACAGACTTTAAAGAGATTTTCTTACTGCAGAAGTTGAATAGACTTTCAAGATTAGGTCCAATTAAATCCATCACGAGAAAATTATAGTCCGCTTCAATACCAAACCATCTCACGTTTGGAAGTCCAGTCATAGCGGAAACAAACATATATTGATAACCTTGAAAATGAAGGAATAACAGTAAGTAGAAAAATAGAGAGATAATAAGCCTCATTTCTTTTTCCTTATAAGAGTCTGTATAAGTTGATTCAGTCATTTGGATATTACCACATTAATTTTATTTAACTACCAGGTAGATGAGCAAAGGCATACTAAGGATATTAAAATGGACAATGCTGCATAAATTGAACAAATAAAATTAATACAGTATTAGTCCTTTACATGATATATGCAAGTCCACAGTATACCTGACACTCAGAAATTATAATATCATCACATAGTTATTGCTAGACCAATATAAGGACACAGGGTAGTGGTGCATTTCCAAGACCATCTGGGTTCACAACTGGGGCTTCAGCTCCAAAGGTCGAGGCAATGGTACCTATCAAATAATAAGACCAATGAGCCATATCACCCACCACGTCCTTACAAGGTCCTTATATACTTCCTACCTACTTTTATATATGTATGGACCGACATTACGGCAAGGTTCACTTAAGCAATAAAACAAAGAGCAATAAAAAGTAGCTCCAAAGGTCGAGGCAATGGTACTTATGAAAGAGTAAGACCAGTGAGCCATATCACCCACCACGTCCTTACAAGGTCCTTGTATATTTCCTACATGCTTCTATATATGTATGTACCGACATTACGACAAGGTTCACTTAAGTAATAAAACAAAGAGAAACAGTAGTAATGCCATAGGATAGCCTGGCCTAATCCGACAAGAAACTTTTTGCAAACCTCCAATTCACTTAGAGATAACATGAATTCTCTTGTATATGAAATCACTGCCTTCGTCATGTATCCCATTAAGATACCAAGTCATTACTCAAACTAAGCAGTAGATACTCAACAATCAATCATAAAGAGTAAGGAAGCATAAGTAATAGTTACCTCGAAGCTTTCTCTACAACCAAGCACTGACCTTCCGTACATGGAAAAATGACATGAAGGTAATTTCTGCACATGGAAAAATGAATGCCTGCACACAACCAAATTAAAGACTAAATTCTCATGAACACAGTCTTATCACCAGTGTTAGGTGTTCAATGAGCTGCAACCCTGTAATTCCATGGATGCAACTTAAAACAAGAAACATTTTTATTAAATGGTTGCAGCTTAAAACAAAAAATGGTAAGGAAAAGGTTGTACCAATTTAGAAAGAAACCTGTAGTAAATGTAATGTCCGCTTCTACACCGTTCTCAGTAGAACCACCGTTTCCTTATCCTTCATATCCTCCATCCATCTCACAGCAGAAACTCCACAATTCCATACTTTCCCTGCATTTAAATATAACTTTGATCTTGGTAAGACAACCACTTATATAAACTCAAACACACAAACAAAACCATGGACATCTTATAAATTCAAGCATCTTATCATATAAATGTTACTACTCAAGCAGCTTACTACACCATGAACTACTCTCGCACTTCTTCTTCACATCTATAAAATCAAAACCAAAAACATCAAATCAACAATCCATTTTATAAAAAACACAGTTAAATAAGTATTAGAATTGAATGGAAACGAAACTATCAATATACCTGCAGCCTCCATTCAGCTTCAACAGCAACATCCATTTAGAGCACCATTCGGCAGCTTCAATCACTTCCCTGTATCTAGTTGCAATCCCAGCTGCAACTCATTCTGCTATTCCCGGAAATTCACATCCAAACAACCACCATTATGCAACTCATTCTGCTATCATATAATACAACATCACTACTCTTTGACCTAGAAATCCTTCCTTATGACCTCAAACTGCATCACCAGAACCAAGCACCCATTTCAGCTACCTCCTTCCATCCTTCCTGCAATTTCAATTCACCACCTAACTCAGCTGCAAATACTCAAACAAGCACCCATTTCAGCTATACCTCCTTCCACCATCACAGCAAACAATACATTAAATCATCAAAAGAGTTGGCAGGCAACATTAGCTTCTAACTCCCCTCTTATTCTGCAACAACAACAAGAACAATAGTTACAACTAAAACACACATAGTCATATATCAACAAACAAAAGACTAATTTTTTTACAAAAAAGAAAATCTCATATGTTGAATCCTTAGTTGCACATATTTTTTCTTCAACTCCTTCTTCTTCTACATGTTAACTCCTCTCTCATCGGTAACAATATAATCAATCGAATTCTATCACCATCTTCAATTGTTTCTTTTGTAATCCTGAACACAGAAAACCCTGGTACCTAAATTGGGGAAACGAGTAAACCAAAATTCCCTGTGAAATCCAAAAAAGAACCCTAAACATCCATCCATACTTAAATTAAGAACAAACCACTCAAACATTATTCAATTTATAAATTAATTACACGCAAACCAGAACTAATCTGAGAAACCCTAAATCAACTTACCATTTCTGCCAAGTTGAATCCACACTTGATTTAACAGCACCGCCATGAATCACCTGCATTCTCAACAGATCCATCATCTTCTCATGATTTCTTCACTTCAAGAATAAACCCTAACCCTAACTCTCTCCCTGATTTATCACCTCACGCAATGAACCTAAAACTCCTACTTGTTCTCCTTCGTACTTCAATAATTACACCATCACCCTCGTCATCTATACAGATTCATTCATCAGCAATCAACGATCTCTGTGATGAAACTAGGGTTTCATCGCCTGAGAGGAGAGGAGAAAGCAGGAGCAGAAGAGAGAAAAGAAAAAAATGAAAATGAATCCCGATCTGTCGAACTGCTGAGATATCCTCAAAAGCACTCATGTGAATCGCACACCAATGGAGGAAATATCCTCTGGTATAACTCATCATGGGTGGAAAACATAATTCCATGCATGTGAATGGCACACACACATTCCAAAGGTGTTACGACCCAAGTGTGACCAAGCGTGTGACTCGCACGCCTATAAAAAATTTCGTAACGGCTTAGCCTTGTTAGAAAAATTTTCAAAATTAGACCGACTGCTGCCTGTTACGAAATTTTCGTAACGTCCATTTGTAACGGGAATTTTATAACGACCATAAAGTCGTTACGAATGGCTGTTACTAATCCGAGAATTTTGTGTAGTGTATCTAACAATCTGTGTTTGGTGCGATCCAACCTATAAGAAATGAACTCGAGTTCACATGAATCGATTTCTGTTAACATACTACCAAGATTTGATGGAACAAACTACCTATGGTGGAAATATGCTATGAGATCTTTTCTTCAATCAAGAGACTTTGATACTTGGTTATTAGTCGTCGATGGTTATAATCGTCTGAAACTAGAGAATTCGGTAACTGAGTTTAAACGCTTAATAGATTATTCAAATGAACAAAAGGCTTTTGCAAAGCAGAATTCAGATGGTTTGAATGCTATTATACATGTTGTAAGTCGTGATCTACAACATCATGTATCAACATGCGAAACTTCAAAGGAAGCTTTGGATAATCTTCAGATTGTATTCGATGGAAACTCATCAGAGAAAGAAGCTAGACTTCAAACTCTTACGTCAGATTGGGAAAACCTTCGAATGAATGACAACGACACTTTTAAAGAGTTTCATATTAAACTCTTTGAGATAGTTAATGCTTCTTCTCACTTGGAGAGACTATTTCTGAAAAAGATATAGTGTGCAAAATTCTCAGATAATTTCCATCTTGATATGATTATAAGAAGCATGCAATCATTGAAGCTAACGAACTTTCCTATTTATCAAGAAGTTTTCTTGTTGGAAAACTAAACATATTTGATCAGGAGTACTTGTCTAAATAAAAGGACAATTTGGCCTGTAAAGCCATCAAAAATCCGCCAACTCAATGTCCGAAAGACTCCCAAGATCGGGAAGATTTAAATGCTGAAGATTAAATTGAACTAAATCATCATTTGTCTCTTATTACTCAACAATCCAAGAAATTATTGAGACACCGAAACAGAGAATCTTTTTTGTCAAAAAGAAATCGTATTTCTACACATAAAAGTGAAAATACTTGGAATGATGATGATATTATTCATCAATGTTACAAATGTAGGGGCTTTGGTCACATTTCTCCAGACTTTCCAACTAAGGATGTTCAGTGGATAAGAAGTGCATATAGTGCCACTCTTGACTATTGCCCTGACGAGGATAATCAAGATTGTATGTTAGATCACATTGCAACTATTGCAGAAGTCTGTGACTCTGAAATTCTTTCAACATTAGATACTCAAGAAGAGCTCCCTCCTACGATTTTCAAACAAAATTTCTCTTTTGAAGATATGATAACTCAGTTTCTTGAATCCAAAATCAATGGAATTAAGTCATCGCTTGATCATTTCAGATGAAATTATCTGAATCGTAAAATAAAGTTTAACAAGCGTCTTGTGAAAATCGAGACCTCTCAATGTTTCGAGAAAGAATAAATATCTAAACTCATTTTTGACATTAAGGGCTGTCAAGATGAAATCAGAAAGTTAAAAGCAGAGAATCTGAAATTGAGAGATAAACTTAACTGCTCTGGAAAATTATCACTTGATATGAATATATCAAAACGCAAGGAAGCAGGGTTGAATAAATCGGTAAAACCTAAGACCTGTAACAAGAATACTCCTGGGACTTGTTTTGGATACAAGCAATGGCACTATCAAAAACAATTACCTGGTCTTAAACAAAGAGAGAAACTTTGTAAACTCAAACATTCAAGATCTAAGTCTAGATAAAAATAACTTCTGAATATTAACGTTAAAAAAACATCAAGATCTTATTCTAAACTTGAGAAATGAACCTAACAGTTCTGAAAAAGAAGGGGTCTAACAACCTCACCCAATATTTCTCTTAGCAATCTGTATGGACTAACTCCAATATAATTTTAAGAGAATCAACTAGATAGTCAGACTTAATCTTAATAAAAAGCATATCAAGGAGTTATATCTCAATTTATCGATTCAATACTTACTCAAGCAATCTGCGAGTCTAATTGAATACAAGAGAAATTAACTTGAACGGTACCAAAGACCAATGTTCAAGGATCAATCAATTTCAATCAAGAACCAAAGGTTAGATTTGCCAATTGATCGATTCAACGCACAACCTGTGATATTTCAATTATATAACAAAATATAATGCGAAATAATACAGACACCAGAAGTTTTGTTAACGAGTAAACCACAAATACAGAAAAACCCTGGGACCTAGTCCATATTGAACACATATTGTATTAAGCCGCTCCAGACACTAGCCTACTAAAAACTAACTTCAGTCTGGACTGTAGTTGAACCCCAATCAATCTCACACTGATCCAAGGTACAGTTTCGCTCCTTGCGTCTCTAATTCCAGCAGGATACTACGTACTTGATTCCCTTAGCTGATATCACCCACAACTAAGAGTTGGTACGACCCAAAGTCGGAGACATGAATAAAAAAATCAGTATCACACAGAAAAGTCTACAAGAATAGATAAATCTGTCTCCCACATAAATACCTACGAGTTTTGTTCAGTCTTTTGATAAATCAATGTGAACATGAACCAATTGATATACCAGATTTATATTCCCGAAGAACAACCTAGAAATATCAATCAACTTACAATAATCTTAATCGACTAGCGAAACAAGATATTGTGGAATCACAAACGATGAGACGGAGATGTTTGTGACTACTTTCATATCTTTCCTATCGAAGAAGTTAATCTCAAGCCAATCTTACGATTGCAGTCAATTACGATAGAAACAACAAGATCATATCACGTAACTACTGAGAAAATAGTTAGGTTTGGCTTCACAATCCCAATGAAGTCTTCATGTCGTTAACCTACAGGGTCTCGGTAGAAACCTAAGGTTAAAGGAGAATAAACTCTAGCTTATACAACTAGTATCACACAGGATATGTGGGGATTAGGTTTCCCAGTTGCTAGAGTTCTCCTTTATATAGTCTCCAAATCAGGATTTGCAATCTAAGTTACCTTAGTAACAAAGCATTCAATATTCACCGTTAGATGAAAACCTGATTAGATTCAAGCTAATGTCTTTCAATCGTTAGATCGAACTTAGCTTGTTATATACAAATGAAATGCACGTTTATTTAGGTTTGTGTAACCGTACCTAAATGTGTACACCTAGTTGGTTCAACAGTAGTTAGCCAAATGGTTAGGCATATGAGCACTTTCATATCAACCTTATTCATCTTCACCGTAACTAGTTCAAATGACTCAAAAGAACTAGTTAGAGAGTTGTTCAATTGCTTAGATCTCATAGAAGTATATAAGACACAATCGAAGCGAAAACGATTTTGATTCACTCGAATCAATTCATGAACATTATAACTACGGTTTGCAAATATGCATTCCTTAGTTTATATATGTCTTAGTTCACGAATAAACCGTTTTTTGGAAAATAACCCACTCAAGTATGCATACCGGTATGCATACTTAAGTATCTGGTTTGAGTTTCTTTTCAGTTCACAAACTCCAGCAGAAATTCACGAGATGTGAACTTCCGGCAGTACGCGTACGGGTACATGGATTTAGCTTCCGGACATCCTGAACTAGTGAAGTACGCATACTCTAGTTCAAGGATTTTGGAATTACACAAGTATGAGTTCACATACAATGTTAATATCCATTCAAGGTTATATATTATAAACTCCCATTTCAATCGTTGAAACATTCTTAGAGGATGTTAAATAGAGGTTATTCACACAATATTTTTCAATCAAAGAGATTTTCAAGATATTGAAATAATCAACATGACTTTCGTCACTTGTAAAGATGAACTTGTCCAAAGCGAAAGCTTACCAACACATATTTCGAGAAATAGATAAGAGAGATAAACTCTGCTCGAAATAGCAAATGTATATAATCGAAGTCTATATAGCAATACAACTTTTGTCTCAAGATAGGAGATATAGTAGAAAGAATTTTGAGTGATAGATAAGTTCAAGTCTCCATATACCTTTTAGTCGATGAACGTCGTGGAGCCTAGAGTTCAACTAAACTTTTTATCCTAGTCCGAGACTTAGCTATAAGTAGACTAGAAATCAAGAATTATAGTTTTGGCAACTAAACTTCACAAACAAGCTTGAGATATCAATGCTTGCGAGTTCGACCGAGCAGTGCTCTAAAAATCTCCCCTTTTGTCAATTTTACTGACAAAACTATCAATACATATGGAATACAAAATAAACAAACTTTGCAGCTTCTCTTCCACATGCATGATCTTCTTGGTTCTTCAACATTACTCGAAATCTTCGTCACTTCCAAGTACTCCAATGATCCCAAAGATATTCAATGCATCATCATCGTTGTTGAAGATACATAGCCATAACAATGAGAAAACAAAAGCTCTCAATCATTGTTACACAGTGTCATAGTATTATTACACAATATCAAAATTCAATTGTATCACAACTTTGACAACAATACTATGGTGATATGTATGACCCCCTCTTAGTCAATACTTCATCTCACATGAAAACTACTCACCTTACATAATGATTCGAAAACCATATGTATTTGTAGTGTGAACTACACATTAATTCTCCCCCTTTTAGTCAATAAAATTGGCAAAGCTACGACAACTAGTGGGATCCTAATGAAATTTCCATAGAGACACTTCATGACCAAAAGAAAGCACATATCAACTTTTTAGATGCAATCATATAGCCAAACTAAATGCATTCATCAAGGAGTTTATAAAGATACAAGATAACCCCTATAATATTCCGCAGCCGCACTCCCCACAAAGATTTGGCAATTAAATACAAGTTCAATTAAGAACTATCCCCCATAAAATGTCATTCCCGAAAGAACAACAAGAGCGACCTTACTTTCACAAGAAAAGAAGGATTTATTTGGACAACAAAAAATCACATAAGAATATGAATTTGTATCCAATATACTCAACTAAATTAACCAGAAGGGAACCCATGATTAATTTAATCGTAAATGCTCAACATAAGAGAACTTACAGAGCCGCACAATATATACATATATGTGGATCATGGAAGATCAATACTGCGGAATAAATAAAGATTCATTCTATCTTTAATCACTATTTGCACAATGACATAAAAGGCTTAACTTTTGTTTGTCAAAAGTTCGGATCCAATTAATAATCGGTTTATCCTTGTGATAGATTAGATTGATTAATTGAGTAGATCGGCATCAACACAATTCTTTGTGATTAATAGTGTTGTTGGCTTAATCTTAAACGATTACTTCGGTAATTCAACATAAGATAGATCTAAGGACCTGACGAAGGAGTTTATGTTAAGAGCCTTTGTCCAATTCATACTACTTGGTTGAATAGAGTTGATACCAAACATACTTGTTGTTCCTTTACTGTTTGGAATACGAACCAAAGGAATTGTTCCAAGTACGTGACTTATTCATAGGTCGGAGGCGTGGGAATACAGACGGAACTAGGTGAACTATAGGTTTAGTTGCTTGGTCTCAACTATACGAAGTTAGATCTAATTTTGTGTAGCGACTTAATCCTGAGAGTATTTAATTCTGGACAAGGTACCGGGGTTTTTCTGCATTTGCGGTTTCCTCGTTAACAAAATCTTGTTGTGTCATTTACTTTATATTTCCGCATTATAATTGTTCAATTATAATTAAAGTAAATCACACAAACGTTAATTCTTGTTTACTTGATAAGTGAATCCTATTGTGTTTCGTTAAGTCCAAACCTTTTTATCAAGTAACATACTTCGTTGTTGTATTGTCTCGATCTCGTATACATAGACGATCACACGCAATGTGAAGCAATTAGTTGTACTGTCTCGACTCAGTCCATAGACAATCATTTTCAGGAAAGGACTTATAGGTAGGAATTTTTTTAGCTTGAGGTATATTTTGGTACCCTCGCCTTTTCAGCGGTAGTAAACCCACGGGACCAAGCACCTATCACACGAAGAGGGGTAGGTCTCCAACGCTTATCATGATCAAGACGCATACGATCAGTCAAAGGAAATAAGAGCTTATCATAGTAAAGGATTGTGTTCAGCCACGTCTTATCAATCTCCTCCATCAAACAAAGGGTATTATCCTCTCTGATTTTCTTAGCCGTGACATGAATGCGGCATGGACCAACGCGCCAAGGAAGAAGGTTACTCTTCCAAATGGCATCAACATATGTAGCGTTGGAGTTGGAAGGAGTAAAATCCTCTTGCTTACACCTTCCAGGAACAAAAGGATCATAATAATTCAGAGTAGTCTTACCCTTCATACGTTACCAACACTCACGAAGGGCACGCCAGAAATTACATATGGCGGATCAAATTGGTGGAGTTACCAGCTCCGCAACTCAGGGTGATGAGAATTTTGCTACTGAAGTTGTTGAAGAGAATTATGCTCAAGTTACTATTTCTCCAGAAATGGAGGGAACCGGTCCAGAGATATAAGAAGCTATGATGGAAGGAACTGCTCTTGCTCTATCGATGGAAGAGATTACTCCATAAATAGGAGAAGCTGATGAGAATCACATAGTCGTGCATATATACTCTACTGCAAGGATTACTTTTGTTCCTCCATTCGGTGAGTTACTCCCGTATCATGAGCGAGTCGGTGGATTTAGCGTTCCCATTGCATATGCAGGCATGTATGAAAAAATATGGAAGAGATATGGTCATATTTTCGTTACTACAGACTAAAAAAGAAGTTATTTCTCGAATAATCAAGTAAAACCAGAGATGTTGGCTTTACTGACATTTAACCACGATCTCCTGCTATTCTGAGGGTTGAACCAAGTGTTAATCCAATCAGTAAAACCAGAGATATTTCTGAAGATCGGATGATGTTGACCAAAGAGGTTTCTCCATACTTTAGAAGCAAAAGGAAAAGATATTCGAGTATGAGTAATGTCCTCCTTAGCACTGTTGCAGATAGTGCAAGTGGAATCAATATAGTTAAGGATGGTGCAGTTCTAGCATTGGTAGGCAGAATAATATGAGCACACTTCCATATGAACATTTGTATGGAGGGAGAAGTATCAAGCTTTCATATCTTACTCCATGCTGGATTATGATTGTCATTTTTATATTTTTCATGGATCTTCCTGTCATATAGGGATTTGGAAGAGAAGATACCATTATCAGTTAGGCTCTAAATAATTGAGTATTCCTCCTATATTTTTATATAATAGTATTCTGGATACCATCTTGGTCTTATGCAGAGAACCATAGACTAATGATTCTCATATCCCAATCTCCTTTATTGCTCATAAGCTGATTGACAATGATAAGAGAGCCAGGGCACTGATGAGGTTTTTCAGGTATTTCATCCTTTTTATCAATCCATATATCTTCCCATATTCTGAAAAAAAAATTCATTACCAATTTTCCATTTATAATACTTTTATATGTTAGTAATGCCTTCCAGAATTCCTTTCCATATCCAATAATCAGTTCTTTAGGTTTGGTATTCATTTTGATGATGTGTTCATTGATGAAATGATTGGCTTTCATAGTTGTAGACCAGATAGACTCGGGTTCAGAAATGAGTCTCCTTTGTAATCATGGAAATATTTCCATGTTCCTGAATCCTAGGCCACCCAGATACTTAGGTTTGCATACACTGTACCATGTTATGTAAAAGAAACCTTTTTGGTTTTGGGGGGTCCTTTTTCCAGAGGATTTTTTTTGAATTTTATCTATTTCCTGACAGGTCTTCTTGGGTATCTTGAAGCTGTCCATCTGATAAATGCTTGAAGTAGAAGTGACATTGGAAATCATATTAGCTCTTCCATTTGGGGATAATTTTTGACTCTTACATCCAGCCAGTCCGAATTTTAGCTTCTCAATGCAGGGTTCGAAAGCCTAAATCTTTCTTTTAGAAGTGAAGATAGGAGAACCTAAGTAATTGTCAGTGGGGTTTATTTGTTGAACTTTCATGTAACTGCTGATATTGTTGGCAATGGCAGGATCAATGATTTTGCTGAAAAATACTAGACTTGGAGAAGTTGATCAATTGTCCTAAAGAAACACTGAATTTGCTTAAGATTTTCACCAGATTAGTGCAGTCATGCATATTGGCTTTGTAGAAGACTATGCAGTCATCAGCAAAAAGTAAGTGGTTAATAGTAGGGGCATCGTTACAAATTTTAGTACCATGAATGAGACACAGTTGTTCAACATACATAAGACTTCTAGACAGGGATTCCATGCAGAATAAGAAAATATAGGGAGATATGGGGTATCCTTGTCTTAAACCCCTGGAAGGATGAAAGAATTTACCAGGAGCACCATTGACAAGAACAACAAGATTAGTAGTGATATGCAGTTTTGTATAAGGTTGCACCATTTCTCACTAAATCCCATTGTTTTTATAATAGCCAGAAGGAATTTCCAATCAAACCTATCAAAGGCCTTAGCCATATCAATTTTTATTCCCATAAGGCCTTTATCACTTTTTTGCCATATCTTGTATCCATATGGTGAATAATTTCATGAGCAATGGATATGTTATTAGAGATTTGTCTCCCATGAATAAAACCAGATTGAAAGGGAGATATGAGTTTAGGGAGAAGAAGTTTTATTCTATGAGCAATGAGATTAGATATGAGTTTATATGTGGTATTACATAGAGAAATAGGCTTGAAGTGAGTAGGCGTAGTAGGGGATTCAATTATGAGAGAGATGAAGGTGGAATTCATTTCAGTTAGGATAAATCCAGAAGTGAAGAAGTTTTGAACCATATTAGTTAAGTCCTCTCCAACAATATCCCAGCTAGCTTGGGAAAAATTTGGTGGGAAGCCATTTGGACCTAGGATTTTTCTCCTTCCATGTTGAAGAGAACTTTTTATTTATTTCCTAAACATCAGGAGTAGATAAGATATGATCATTTTCAGTAGATGTTATGGAAGAGGGAATGAGAATGATAATGTCAGGTTTGATGGTTATTGGTTCAGCAGTAGCCATTTTTTCAAAGTGGTCTATAAAGCAGTTGGAGATGACAGTGTTGTCAGTTATTCAATCTCCCTTATCATCCTGGATAGCATCAATATTGTTTCTTCTCATCCCTTTTCTAGCATAATCATGAGTTATATCCCCTATCTTGATAGCCTGGTCTCTACATTTTGTTTTCCACAAGCTCTCTTGAATGTTGTACCAATGAGTGATGTTGTATTTTGTTTCTCTGATAGCAGCTCCTCTGGGGATATCAAAAGTATTCTTAGTTATCAAATCTAGCTTAGCATTGCATTCTTGTAAGTTATTTTTGATGTTTCCATAAACCTCCGTATCCCATATTTTCATTATGGCCTTCACCTCTTTCAACTTCCTAGCAATAGTAAAAGCTGAAGATCATGAGTGATGTTTTCTCCAACATTCATCAATGATTTCCTTGCAATCATTGTGTCGACCAGGGACCAAAGAACTTGATAAATGAGATTAGATATGTATTTATAGGTGGTATTACAGAGACAAATAGGCTTGAAGTGAGCAGGCGTAAAAGGGGATTCAATTATGAGAGAGACGAAGGTAAAATTTATTTCAGTCCAGAAGTTAAGAAGTTTTGAACCATATTAGCTAAGTCCTCTCCAATAATATCTTAGTTGGCTTGGGAGAAGTTTTGCGGAAAGCCATTTGGACCTGGGGATTTGTCACCTTCCATGCTAAAGAGAACTTTTTTTTATTTCCTGAACCTCAGGAATAAATAAGATATGATCATTTTTAGTAGAGGTTATCGAAGATGGAATGAGGTTGATGATGTCAGGGTTGATGGGGGATTGGTCCAGCAATATCCATTTTTTCAAAGTGGGCTATAAAGCAGTTGGAGATGGTAGTGTTGTCCGTTGTCCAATCTCCCTTATCATCCTGGATATCATCAATATTGTTTATTCCCATCCTTTTTATAGTAGAATCATGAAAAAAAATTATGTTTCTATCCCCTAGCTTGATAGACTGGTCTCTACCATTTGTTTTCCAGAAGCTCTCTTGAATATTGTACTAATGAGTGATGTTGTCTTTTGTTTCTCTGATAGCAGCTCCTCTAGAGATATCAAAAACATTCTTAGTTATCTAGTCCATCTTAGCCATGCATTCTTCTAAGTTATTTTTGATGTTGCCATAAACCTCCTTATTCCATATTTTTATTATGGCCTTCACCTCTTTCAACTTCTTAGCAATAGTAAAAGTTGAAGATCCTGAGTGATGTTGTCTCCAACATTTATCAATGACTTCCTTGCGATCCTTGTGTGCCAACCAAATATAAAAGAACTTTAAGGGTATAAAACGAGGTTTCCAATAAGGATTAGAATTTAAGAGGATTGGGTTATGATCAAAGATAATAGCAGAATATTGGAAATAACGGTGTTGGGAAACAAGGTTAGCCAATTGTCATTAGATAGAAATATATCCAACCTTTGTTCAGTGAGAGCATCACCAATTTTTATATTAGTCCATGTGAAAAGACAAGCGGTGTAGCCAATATCAGTTAGATTCAAGTCATCAATTTTGTTGTTGAATATATCGTCTTCAGTTTAATTTATAGGATGATTACTAAACTTTTCATGCATATGTAAAACAATGTTAATGCCACCCATTATAAGTTAAGGTATATTATGACTAATGGCGGTGTTTTCTATCATTTTCTAAGATTTGATTTTATCAGTAGTAATATAAGGGATACCATAATATCATGTGAACATTCAAGTGGCACCACTGGTTGGTGTTATTTGGACACTTATATCTTACTAATATAAAGAAAAGAGGTAATTGTTTGGTGAATCCTTTTCACATGACTAAAATAACCCTACGAATTTTTGTTCCTCCTTTTTAAGTTTGGTAAAAAAGGAAATGTTTATAGGTTAGTTCTGTAAAAACGCAACATAAAGAATCCGAGTTCGACTCCTGCTATCCACATTTTCGCTTTTGTTTTTTCCTTTCCTATTTCATCTTTCTTTTCGTGAAACAGCGACAGAATTTCTTTCTTCATCTTCAGAAGAAAGAACAACTGATATCGCCATGAGAAACGTTATTCATCTTCTTCGTTCTTCTAGATTAACCTAGCGCCTCACTGAAACAACACAAAGCAAAACGAAGATACGGGTTTTTTCCCCTCTCGCCAATCATCCATGACAAAGGTG
Organism: Papaver somniferum; assembly: GCF_003573695.1. NCBI lineage: Eukaryota > Viridiplantae > Streptophyta > Magnoliopsida > Ranunculales > Papaveraceae > Papaver > Papaver somniferum. The sequence continues at coordinate 199,308 of NW_020652970.1, read as the reverse complement.
GTAGCAGATGAACAAAAAAAAACGACTAAACTTCGAAGAAATTTCTCAAGTAAGTGTCAGACATGATTTAGGGCCAATTTATGGCTGAAAATTTCTTTTTACTGTTCAATTTCAAATTCTAGGGTTAGCTTAGGGCCAATTTGTGGCTGAAAATTCTTTTGATTGTGTAATTTCGAGTTCTAGGGTTAGTTTTGGGGCCAATTTTAGCTTAAAATTCCTTTGGATAGTATAATTTCAATTCATCCTTTGCTTTCACCTGTTACTTTCCCAGCCTCATTTTGTAGTCTTGATGTTTTGAATGGAACAAATGTTTGAATTGGGTTTCTGGGTTACAGTATGAACAACAGTAGTGACATCCAATTTTTGAATTGGTTGTTTGCATAATTAGCAGTTTTAGCAACATCACGGTGGTGTTTCTAGGGTTGTGGATTCTCTATTACAATATATGAACAAAAAGACTAGGCAAGTTTGGGTTCAGAATGATAATTTCAAATTGGTTTACATTCGTAATCTGAAATTCGATTAGTCATTCCCCTTAGAAACTTAGTTACAATATGTATCTTGGATTACGAATGGTTTTCGTTCTTATGTTTTATTGATCAAATGACGGATGTCTCTTACAAGTATAGAATGGTTGTAAGATGTTATAATTGGGTTCAGGCATGTTCGTTCTGCCATCTCGCATGAAACTGTATGATTAGCTAAATGTATGCTGTAGAAAAGAAAATATTATTTTAGCGCAAAGCTTTTTCTCTTTGATGTTAACCTAAGCTTCTTTGTGGCCTATACAAATCTACATCTAGAGAGAGCGTGACTTGGAACAACTTCAACAACAGTAATTATTTAGTTTTATTAGCTTTGTGATTTTGTTGTTATTGGGAGTTGCTAGATTATCTGATGTATCGTGTTATTTTTGTTGTTTCGGCAGTGTCACAGGAACACATTGTGTTACATCATTGGAAGTACTACTCTATCCGGTACTCACTGTTCCATAATAATGCACGAACACGAAGGAGCTGGACACTGATGGTTTTCTATCCATTGTTTTTGTTAGTGGCAAGTATAGAGAAAAAAAGAAGAATACTCTCTTTGTGGGATGACGAAATGAGAAGAGAACGTGGAATAATAGATTATCCTCTGAAACCCAAGATGCTGGCGCATGAGCTATAATGTATAAATTTCCAAGTGAATTCATTGGAGCTAGAACAACTACAGGGAAAGAAATAAATCGATGTGCCGACTGAAGTTGTAGGCTCCAGTGGGCTCAAGAGCTGGACTTAGCCTGTTCATATTGTGTAAGCATTTTTTTTTGCTGTAGCAACGTTCTTAGTTACTGGCATGATAGATAAGTATGAACGGTAAATATATGTTCTCTTAACCATTCTCTTAAGCATGTTCGAATTTTGGACCTGCATATATGGAGAAGGATCCTATATTTTGGATAGTTATAGCTTAGGATTGTATGTATACAAGAAGTGTGGCCAAGATTTGGATTTAGAGTGGTTTTCTCCTCTGGGCTCATTTGAGCTTATCAAATTCTCACTGTGCAAAGCAGGATATCTATTACCGGAAGCTCAAAACCCATGTGTCCCATCGTTTTAATTTCAGCAAGCAACTAATCCTAACGGCATGTTGTGAGGTCACTTGATATAGTACCAGGCTTTCCATGCTTCTGCTGTAAAACAGAAAACCAACACATACTCCATTTTTGTATATTAGACCTTCATTTACTGTGAGGGAATAACTTAATGTCTTGAAGTCGAAATTATTCACATTTAATGATGCACATGGCTTTAAAAGGAATTTTTGATTGCAAAAGTATTACAATCACTTTTGCAGAAATGAAGGGATTGCAATACTAGGTTAATGGATATTTTGTTGAATGGTATATGGTATATGTATGGCGTCGGAAAAACTATGACCGAAAATGTTAGGAAGTGCAATTTTATTTGGGACGGAATGGCACTATGACCGAAAATGTTAGGAAGTGCAATTTATTTTGGACGGAATGGCAGGCGCAACGCGCATGCGTGTTATACTAGTGATTATTAGAGAAATCCTATATATCAAGCTGAATTTACTTTTCCAAGCTAAGGCTAGACCTCCAGTGGATCCTTTAATACCATGAGGTTCTACAAACCAGAAATTGGTAACTCCATTTTTTTCTAAAATCATTTTTAGATTGGCAGATTTTTGCTTGGTTACTGAAAATGTGAGGATATCCAAATATACCTCAAGTTAAAACTTTTCCTACTTATAAGTCCTTTCTCCGAATGTGATTGTCTATGGACTGAGTCGAGACAATACAACTAATCGGTTTACACCTTGTGTGATTGTCTATGGATACGACGAAGTATGTTTACTTGATACAAAGGTTCGAACTTAACGAAACACAATAGGATTGCTTATCAAGTAAATAAGAATTAACGTTTGTGTAATTTACTTTAATTATAATAAAATAATTATAATGCGGAAAATAAAAGTAAATGACACAGCAAGATTTTGTTAATGAGGAAACCGCAAATGCAGAAAAACCCCGGAACCTAGTCCAGAATTGAATACTCTCAGGATTAAGCCGCTACACAAAATTACACTTAACTTCGTCTAGTTGAGACCTAGTAACTAACCCTGTAGTTCACCTAGTTCCGTCTGTATTCTCACGCCTACGACTTATGAATAAGTCACGTACTTGGAACAATCACTTTGATTTGTATTTCAAACAATAAAGGAACAACAAATCTGTTTGGTATCAACTCTATTCAGCCAAGTGATATGAGTCAGACAAAGGCTCTTCCATTTATCTTAACATAAACTCCTTCGTGGGGTCTAGATCTATCTTATGTTCAATCACCCGAAGGTAATCGTTTAAGATTAAGCCAACAACACCTTTAATCCGAAGAATCGTTTTGATGCCGATCTACTCAATTAATCAATCCAATCTACCACAAGGATAAACTGATTATTAATTGAATCCTCTTTTCTCAAACAAGTATTGTGCACACCAAAGATTATAAAACCCAAGTCAGATCTTCAATATCTTCTTAAATCTTCAATAAAACCTGCACACAATCACTTGAATCTCTTGTGATCAATCACGCACAAAACGGAGTCTGTATTATCACAAGATCGTCTTAGAACTAACAACAGTCTAAAGATCCTTGTCGAAACTCTGAACTAGTTTGAGTGAATCTTATATCAGAAGAGAAGATTCTCAAAAATAAAAAAACTGGGTGCAATCAGATTTCAACCACCGTTAGTTAATCAAATCAATCGAAAACAAAGATAAACCGCAATTATCTAGTTCCCACCAACGGGTCGCGCTAGAGCTTCTCAATCCCAAAGACGACTTTAAATTGAGCGGCCGTAAGAGATTTCACTTAATTAGATTACTCTCCTCTCCGATAGGCGGCTACACTAGTAACAAAGACAAAAGAGGAAGTCTATTGTTACGAAGGATTAGTTTGCTAGAAAGCAAAACTTCGTGTATTTATAGATAAGGAAGTTTGGACACCAAGGAATTTCCAAAATCGAAAATATTCTCAAGATATTCATAAAAGCACAGATTCGGTTTTCATAATTCCTGGAAATGCCCTGTCCAAAAATAACGATCGAACTCTCTCGGAAAATATAATTAGTAAATGCGCATTACTAATTATGGAATTTCCCTACAAAATGAAATTAATAACCTTAATTAAAAGATTCTTAACTTACTTATGTTTCGATCCTGGGATTCTCTTTACTTAGCCGTTAAGGAATATCTTTGAACAATTATAGAAATAAACATTCACAGTACGTATTCAAAGTTTGTCGAATCTTTACTTTGTAAGTTCTCTTTCACACTTACAACCTTGAAACCGATTTGCCACACTTCCAAACAAGTTAAGAATTGGTTCATCTGACTTTCAAGAACTATGTGATTGATCAAAGTAACATTAAATCACAATCATGGGTTTACGGTTCTACCAAAACAAGTTTCGGTTCTACCTCCATTTGAGTACTACGCATAGTCACACTAGATTCCCAAAGATTCGGTTTACTAGGTACTAGGATCGGTTCCCCACATATATATGGTATCTAACTTGTATGTGTTGCACATGTCCATATGATCGGTTCCCCTTTCTGCTATAAACCTTGTTGCACCCCATACAAGGATCGGTTCACCTTTGATGTACTACACCCCTTACTAGGATCGGTTCCCTTTCCCCTACAAGGATCAGACATACAAAATCCAATCATACCAAAGATGATTACTTAAGATTGGTTTTACTAATAAAAGTTATACCAATACATAAGTCAGGCCTTTGTGAATAGTTCTACCAAGAAAACAAAAAGTTGTGAGAGGTTATGCTCTATCACACATATTGGTTGTTCATAAGATATGCAATATATAAAAAAACCAATAACACTTGGAAATTTCCTTTTCGGTTCACAAAAAAAGTTTATGAACTTACTTCCTTAGACCATATGTAAACATTGTTCCCTAGGATGAAATCCTCACCTCATACCCATACATAATCACAATAGCATTCAAATGATTATGGCGATGCCTTATCTACAAAGTTTAATGGTTAAGCAATAAATCTCGCATTGTATTCCTTAATACTATGTCTATCTAGAGTTCAAATATGCTTCGCAGTTATGTTTTCAATATGCACGACTTGAAAGATACTTTAGGGAATGAAACAGTTCAAGTCCAATATCATTAACCTCAAGTGGAAGGATGATTGTTGTCGTTGTAGCTCCTTGCTTCTTCACATCTTCAAGACTTCGCAATACTTGTAATGTCTCATATCCTAATACTTTCAAGCTAACTTATACGAAGTTTAACTCTAGTACATAATCAAGCGACTCTTAACATGAGTTTTGATTCACTAAAATATGACAACCAAAATTGATATACCAACGCTTTGTGGGTTCAACCGAGCCATTCTCTAACAGTTACAGATAAAAAAAATATGTCAAGGTTTATCTTATTTAGCATGTCATTGAGATATCTTCTGGTGTTGGATTTACCTTTTCCTTGAAAGTTTCAAGTTATGACTGTGAAAAACTGTCCGAAATAAGATACTCTAGGATATGAGAGAATACTGATAGTGTATCATAACATGTAATTATAAAAATTAAAATTTATGTACATTTATATGATAATAGCAATGTTGTTCAAATTGGAGAGAAGAAGGAGCCCTCAAGGTTGCTAGTAGTCTCAGTGTAGTTTTCCTGCATGTATTCCTCCTGCTTCCCCTCATCAGAGTACCCAAATCTTGGAGAGTAGTCTTTAGCTTTCTTAGAGATAGTGGGAGTGTAGTCCATGTTGTCTTGAATTCTGCTTTTCTTTTTGATTTCAACAGTTGGGTGATCATAAGGCCGGTCATATGGGTTCTTGGATGTATTAGATGTCTTTTCAATTCTCCTTGTTTTCCAAGAGTTTCTTTTTTTTTGGCTTTGAGAATATCATTTTTTGGCTAGCTTGTATTTCAGCTAGAGAAGGTAGGTCAAAAAAAAGGATTCGGGACATTGATGGAGACTTTTGGGAAGATAGTGTAAATGGAATCAATATAGTTGAGGATGCTGGAAGTTCTAGCATTGGTTGGCAGTTCCATATGAACATTTGTATGGAGGGAGAAGTATCAAGCTTCCATATCTGACTCCATGCTGGATTATGATTGTCATTTTTATATTTTTCATGGATCTTCCTGTCATATAGAGATTTGGCAGAGAAGATACCATTATCAGTTAGGCTCCAAATAATTGAGTCTTCCTCCTATCCTTTCATAATAGTATTCTGGATAGCAGCTTGATATTATGCAGAGAACCATAGACTAATGATTCTCATATCTCAATCTCCTTTATTGCTCATAAGTTTATTGATAGTGATAAGAGAGCTAGGGCACTGATGAGGTTTTCCAAGTATTTCATCCTTTTTATCAGTCTATTTATCTTCCCATATTCTGATCAATTTTCCATTACCAATTTTCCATTTATAGTATTTTTGTATGTTAGTAATGCTTTCCATAATTCCTTTACATATCCAAAAATCGGTTCTTTTAGGTTTGGTATTCATTTTGATGATGTGCTCATTGTTGAAATGATTGGATTTCACAGTTGTAGACCAGAGAGAGTCGGGTTTAGAAATGAGTCTCCAAGAATTTTTTGTAATCATGGAAAGATTTCCATGTTCATGAATCCTAGGCCACCCATCTCCTTAGGTTTGCATACACTATCCCATGTTATGTAAAAGAGACCTTTTGTTTTTTAGGGTCCTTTTCCAGAGGAATTTTTTTGAATATTATTTATTACTTGATTGACAGGTCATCTTGGGTATCTTGAAGCAGTTCATCTGATAAATACTTGAAGTATAAGTGACACTGGAAATCATAGTAGCTCCTCCATTTGGGGATAAGTTTTCACTCTTTCAGCCAGCCAGTCTAAATTTTAGCTTCTCAATACAGGGTTTGAAAGCCTAAATCTTTATTTAGAAGTGAAGATAGGAGAACCTAGTTAGTAATTTTCAGTGGGGTTTGTTTGTTGAACTTTCATGTAACTGCTGATATTGTTGGCAAAGACATGATCAATGTTTTTGCTGAAAAAAATACCATAATTGGAGAAGTTGATCAATTGTCCTGAAGAAACACCAAATTTGCTGAAGATCTTCACCAGATTAGTGCAGTCATGCATATTGTCTTTGTAGAAGACCATGCAGTCGTTAACAAAAACTAAGTAGTTAATAAGAGGGGCATCGTTGCAAATTTTAGTACCATGAATGAGACCTAGTTTTTCATCATACATAATACTTCTAGACAGGGCTTCCATGCAGAATAAGAAAAGATAGGGAGATAGGGAGTCTCCTTGTCTTAAACCCCTGGAAGGATGGAAGAATTTACCAGGAGCACCATTGACAAGAACAACAAGATCAATAGTAGATATGCACTTGTGTATAAGGTTGCACCATTTCTCACTAAATCCCTTTTTTTTTTCCATAATAGCCAGAAGGAATTTCCAATCAACCCTATCAAAGGCCTTAGCCATTTCAATTTTTATTCCCATTAGGCCTTTATCACTTTTTTTTTTGCCATATCTTGATGTTAGAGCACTCCTTAGTCGAACTCGCAAGCGTTGCTATCTCAAGCTTGTTGTCAAATTTAGTTTCTAAAACTATAAGTCTTGATTTCTAGTCTACTCATAGCTAAGTCTCGGATTAGGATAGAAAGTGTAGTTGAGATCTAGACTCCATGGCGATCATCATACAAGACAAAGATCTACTCAAGGAACTGGTGGAGCTTCAACGACTAAAAGATATGTGGTGACTTGAACTTGTCTATCACTCAAAAGTCTATCTACTTTATCTCTTATCTTGAGACAAAAGTCGTATTGCTATATAGACTATGCTTATACACATTTGCTATTTCGAGCCGAGTTTATCTCGCTTATCTTTTTCTCGAAATATGTGTTGGTAAGTGTCATGTACCTGAGTACGATGGCAAGGTTTGGTGGATAGAATGAGGATAAACCTCTCTTGATTCTCACGAATCAAGCCTATTATCTAGTTCAATGAAGAACATAGCCTAAGAACAAAGTTCTATTTGATTAGTAATTTGCTTAGGGTTTCATTATAGAGACTTGAGAATATATAACTCACTTACTCTCTAAAATATCTAAAGCCTACTAACCCGCCACGTGGTTACATCTAAGCCATCCTTACAATTGATAAACGCACCCACTCTTTTAGTTAAATACTACCACCAACAACTAATACTAGATACTAACACTTATATGATATAGGAACTCCAACACAATACTGGGTGCATGATATTCCACTCCTCTTTAAAACATCATTGTCCTCAAGGATGAAAGTTAAATGATCCACTGCCAAAGTTGGAGAGTCACGCATCATAAGACTAGAACGGCAGTCCCCCAACGCCGTTGAAAACCATGTGAGGCCCATAGACACCTGCATAACAAGCCCAACCGTCCTCCTCCATGCATGTACCACCTGGATCGCTGACAGATGTGGGCACTCCCCCTCCAAACGGACAATCAAATGAAATGCATGCGTACTTGGTGTTTCAAAATAAAGTGGCCCCATGTTCGCAAGGATCACTGTTGTGTATGCATTAATAGAACCACCAACAAATTCAATCTTAACCTTAGATACTATGAGATGACGTCGCTGCTGCACCACTTTGTGAGACTCCAGAATCAAACATACTTGGCGGAAACGTGATGACAAAAATGATAGTAGAAGTCTCGGTAAGAATTGAACTTGGAGTAGACCCTTTTTGAGATTTCCATTTGTGCAGACAAAATACCAAAACAAGGATGAGTTCCCACATTTTGGATCTCTATAAAGAACCCATTGATGTCCGTGTCCCATATCATGGAGATCAACAACTGGAATGGGATATTTGCGTTAATAGTTGGGACAAAGATTCCTATTCTCAGATAACTCCATACAAAGGTTTCATGTCTTTGATCAACCCATTTGTGTGCCTTCTCAATCTCAGAATCTTGGAGGACCAAAATGACCGCTGAACTCAAGGCTGCAGTATCCCACTGAAGCATGGTACCTAACAGTTAAAAGTTCTGGAGTACAATCGAATGGACAGCACCAGAACTCGTGTTATGGAAACTCCATAAACTTGGCAGACACAGATTTCTCATCGAAAGAGTTGCTGCAATTTGACTATGGGTCACAGCTTTGCAGAACAAGGTGCTCTTACAATGTATGTCAAGGCACACCCCTGAGAGAAAATTATTATATACCCAATTAAAATTTCTCACAATCCACAACCCAGGTGGAACCAATCTGAACTTCCACGTCAAGTATCCTACCCATAACAACATTTTAAGAATCTGAAATACCCTGACGAAGATCTTAGTTCCCATGAGAATACCCACTGGCATTAAACAACTCCAAATGCTGAGTTCACTATGCAGAGATCTCTAAATGAAATGTACAACTGTCAATGTAAGTCCCTCTGGAATCATCAACCCCCAAAATGCTTCAGGAGTAAGTAATTTGGAGTGCTGAAAATGATCAATTTGTGAAAGAGATAAGCGAGTTCTAACAACTGTGTGAACTAATAATAGGAGCACGGAAAAATTTAGAAGCTCTTGCAAAATAATCTGGGGAACATCACACATCTTTCTAGCACGAAGAGAAAGAAACACAAGCTTACAGTTAAGCCTCTTTGAGAGAATCTGTGATTCACCAGCATATTGTCTTGCCACCACATAAAATTTTAGCGAATTTCGTGAACCATTTCCCAGCTGCAATATTAGAGGATTACAGAAACTCCATCTACTGAGATGTAGTTGATCAACTAACTCTATCACAGTACCAGCTGCAGTGGTACCTGTCACTTGAAGTATAAATCCCGACAATAAAACTGTACCACACTGCAACCTTTCATCCCAGAACTTGCAAGCAACACCAGTCTCAACCCCTTTCACGAACAGAAAGAATAACAACTATATAATGTCATATTAGTTTCAATTACTTGAAATCGCTTTGACGAAACATAACTTGTGAATAACAACTATATAACGTCCTCTAAGAATGTTTAAACGATTGAAATGAGAGTTTAAAATATAAACTTGAAAGGATATAAACATTGTGGGATAACTCATACATGTGTAAGTCCTTATTCCTTGAACCAAAGTATGCGTACTTTGTTGATCAGAAAAACCGGAAGTAAAGTCCGCGTACCAGTACGCGAACTGTCGGAGGTTCACATCCCGTGAATTTCTGCTGGAATTTGTGAACTAAAAGCAAACTCATTCCGGGTACTTAAGTCCACGAACCAATACACGTACTTATGTGGGTTAGTTTCTAAAAAACGGTTATTCATGAACTTAACTTATATAAACTAAGGAGTGCATACTTGCAAACCGTGGCTATAAAGTTCATGAATCAAAATATTTTTTTCTTCGATTGTGTCTTGTATACTTTTATAAAATCTAAGAAATTGAAGAACTCTCTAACTAGTTCTCTTGAGTCATTTGAACTAGTTATGGTTAAGATGAATGAGGTTGATATGAAAGTGCTCATATGGTCAACCATTTGGTTAACTACTGTTGAACCAACTAAGTGTAAATGTTTGGGTACGGTTACACAAACCTAAATAAACGTGCATTTTATTTGTGTGTAACAAGCTAAGTTAGATATAACGGTTGAAAGATATTAGCTTGAATTTAATAAGGTTTTCATCTAACGGTGAATATTGAATGCTTTGTTACCATGGTAACTTAGATTGCAACCCTTGATTTGAGGGACATATAAAGGAGAACTCTAGCAACTGGGAAACATAATCACCACACCTCATGTGTGATACTAGTTGTATTAGCTAGAGTCGATTCTCCTTTAACCTTAGGTTTTAACAAGACCCTGTAGGTTAACGACTTGAAGACTTAATTGGGATTGAGAAGCCAGACCCAACTATTTTCTTTGTAGTTGCGTGATCTGATCTTGTTGTTTCTATCGTGTTTGAGTACAATCGTAAGATTGTATTAAGATTGATTTCTCCGATAGGCCAGATATAAAAGTAGTCACAAACATCTTCGTCTCATTGTTTGTGATTCCACAATAACTTGTTTCGCTAGTCGATTAAGTTTATTGTGAGGTGATTGATAATACTAGGATGTTCTTCAGGAATATAATTCCGGTTTATCAATTGGTTCTTGTTCACCTTGATTTATCAAAAGACGGAACAAAACTCGTAGGTATTTCTGTGGGAGATAGATTTATCCATTACCGTAGACTTTTCTGTGTGATACAGATTTGTTTATTAAAGTCTTCGACTTTGGGTCGTAGCAACTCTTAGTTGTGGGTGAGATCATCTAAGGGAATCAAGTGCGTAGTATCCTGCTGGGATCAGAGACGTAAGGAGCGCAGCTTTACCTTGGATCAATGTGAGATTGATTGGGGTTCAACTACAGCTTTACCTTGGATCAATGTTAGTTTGTAGTAGGCTAGTGTTTGTAGCGGCTTAATACAATGTGTGTTCAATCTGCACTAGGTCCCTGGGTTTTTCTGCATTTGCGGTTTCCTCGTTAACAAAACTTCTGGTGTCTGTGTTATTTCTTTTCCGCATTATATTTTGTTACATAATTGAAATATCACAGGTTGTGCATTGTATCGATCAATTTTGAAATACAACCTTTGGTTGTTGATTGGAAATTGATTGATCATTGGATATTGGTTTTTGGTACCATCCCAGTTTATATCTCTTATATTCAATCAGGCTCGCAGATTTCTATTTGCTGATTGCAGATTGAATTAGAGATTGAGATATTTAACTCCCTGATATATCTTCCTTAATATTGAGTCTAACTGTCTAGTTGATTCTCTAAAAGTATATTGGAGTTAGTCCATACAGATTTCTAATCAAAATATTGGGTGTGGTTGTTAGACCCCCGCTTTTTCAATTGGTATCAGAGCAGGGCAAACACGTTTGAAGACTTCATAAGTCTGTGTTTGTAGCGATCTGACTCTATGGACATAAATTCTATCTCCATAAACGTACTTCCAGTCTTCGATGGCTCAAACTACCTTTGGTGATAAATTGATATGCATGCTTTTCTTCAAGCTCGTGATTTTCAAACATAGGCACGTGTTGTTAATGGCTATACTCCCCTTGTTGATACAGATGATGTGTCTATACCTAAGGATATTGGTACATATATGATGAGTGCTAAAAAGTGCATATTTCTATATATTTTTCTTGGCATTTAACTCATCTTTTGTGCATTAATTCTACATTTTATCCCATATTCTGTATTTTCATTGTTTTCAAGAATAAATATTTTTATTAATTAACTTTGCATTTTTAGGTTGTAAATAAAGTTTGGATGAATTACGGAGCAAAAAGAGCAGAAAACTGGTGGAAGCCAAGAGGAATCACACAAGGAAGCCGCGAAGAATGTTGTGCGCAAGACCAAAAGGCTATAACTGGGCTTGAAGAGGAAGAATTGTTCTTAAAGAAGATATGGGCTTGGCATACCCAATGCCCAAAACCCTCACCCGAACCCAGTTCCAATATCCATACCCCCCTTCATCTTCAGCTGTCAGATTGGATCACATCTGAATCCAATGGTCGCAGCATCGCCAGTACATCAAAGTCTGAAGCTCCTGTCAAACACTACAACACCTAACTCCATCTTGAGCCGTCAGTTTCGTTGTATCAGGCATCCGACGGTCGATACCAGCCTCTTCACTTGTAGCCGTTAGATCAATCTATCATTTCCGAATCCCACGGCTCATCCTTGCTGTTCATCCAATTTGTTGAAACCGCCTCACACCCTAGTACCAACCACCTATACCCTCACCGAACCAAACACTCCCTAATCTTTTCTCCATCGAACCCATCTTCTCCCCCACTCCGTTGCAGAGAACCACCATCGCCTTCACCACCAACTCCACCAACTCCACTGCCTCAACCACCACAACTCCCACCAAAAGCCATCATGGCTTCTAACAACCACAACCCAGCATCACAATCATCCCTATCTCCACTTTTATCAACCTAATCCGTTGTTCTCTAGCGCTGTGAACGATTAGGTCGAAGACAGTGGAGTAGGAATTGAGTATGGATGATTCGACACTACATCTCACATCACAGGAGCATGGGAAAAGCAGGAGAAGACGAGAAGGAAGCATGGGTGAAGAGTTATAATTGATTTCGGTGATTAGGTAAACTTTTTTGGAAAACCCTAGTTTTCTAATTTTTGGTATTTTTTGGGGGAAACTTGCATGTATAAATTGGGGTCTTGGGTGTTGATTTTGGGCATGCCTGGACTAGCCAGTGCACCACTAAGAGGACTGGACTAGCCAGTTCCTCAATTGTTCATGTTCTGTTTTTGTTTTACTTTCAAATTCAGATTTATTTTCACATATTCATCATGTTTTAATTTATCACTTGCTAAGGTTGAGATGAAGCTTCCATGCTAATGCTAGTTGGTTAATGTGTTGACAATGTTCTTGTGTTCTGAAACTGTGTAGGACAGTTATAATTTAAGCATTTCATCACATTGCTCTCACGTTGTATGTCAAGAATACATTGTAGTTAGGATAACCCTGTGATTTATGGTGCTGCAGCTCATGATTAATGTTTATTGTTCAAACCTTAGACTAGTTGTGCTCTAATCAGACAGTTAGTGCTATGGAAGAACATTTTAGCTGTAATTAGATTATCCTTTAGGAAGGTTTAATCATCTAAGTGGCTTATCTGCGGGTAGTTGCAGTGTGAGAGCCCCAATTACTACTAGGACTAGACTTAACTTAGTGACCCTAAATCCTTATATTAAAACCACCTCTTTGATAAGCAACAGGCTTGAACCTCCACTGCTATCTAGATAGTTAGCTGAGGCTAGAATCTCACTAATATCTAAACAAGGGGCAAGAACATGAGTTAGCATTGAAAATTGACTTAGCATAGGTGATGAGTGCTAAAAAGTGCATATTTCTATATATTTTTCTTGGCATTTAACTCATCCTTTGTGCATTAATTCTACATTTTATCCCATATTCTGTATTTTCATTGTTTTCAAGAATAAATATTTTTATTAATTAATTTTGCATTTTTAGGTAATAAATAAAGTTAGATGAATTGCGGAGCGGAAAATAGAAGAAAAGTAGTGAAAAGCCGGGAGGAATTACGCAAGGAAGCCGCGAAGAATGTTGTGCACAAGACCAAAAGGTTAGAACTGGGCTTGAAGAGGAAGAATTGTTCTTAAAGAAGATATGGGCTTGGCATATCCAAGGCCCAAAACCCTCACCCAGATCCATTTCCTATATCCATACCCGTTTCCCTTTCTAGCCGTCAGATAGGACACATCTAAATCTAATGGTCGCAACATCGCCAGTACATCAAAGTCTGAAGCTCCTGTCTAACACTACAGCACCTAACTCCATCTTGCGCCGTTAATTTCGTTGTATTATACAATCCAACGGTCGCTACAAGCTCTTCACGTGTAGCCGTTAGATCGATCTATCAATTCCACATCCAACGGCCGAGCTTCGCAAATCATCAAACTTGTTGTATCCGATCAACACCCAAACACCAAATTCCCTATACCCGAACCAAACACACCTTACCCAAATTTCCCATCGACTTATTCTTATCTTTCCCCTCACCTCCGTCTGCAACTCCATCACCACCACGCCCTGCCACTGCCACAACCACCTTCTCCACCTTCCATAGCCACCATCACTAGTCTACAACAACCCATCTCCTTTCCTATCATTTCCCTACCACTCTACCCACCTAATTCATCGATTTCCCCTCTTTTCTCTCTAAAACCCTAGATGAGAAAATCAATGAATTAGATCGAGTTAGAAACGTAATTGGAAGGCATGGAGAGGAGCAGGAGAGTCATAAGAAGAATGGGTCGACGTACAGAAGCCATTATCAAAGATTAGGTAAACTGAATTTCAATTTTCAGAAACCCTAATTTACTGTTTTGGGGGGTTTTGCTTGTAAAGTGTAATTGAGTATAAATAGATGCTTTGGGATGTTGTAATAGGTATGCCTGGATTAGCCAGTGTGTCCAGAACTGTGAGTTCTGTAAAAAATTCCATTTTATGCTCTGTTTTTATCCTTTGTTCTTCACTGTTTTGCTATCCATGTTTTTCCATGTTCTGTGTATTGTTCAGTTTCTCCATTTGATGTAATGTGCTGTTGCTATCCATGTTATGTTTCATGTCTCCTGTTATGTTATGTTTCTGTAATATTTGTATCATGTTCTGTACTGTTTCTGTTATGTATGTTCTGAATCCCAAATGCTAGGACTGGATGAAATTATGAACCAGCTGAGATAGTCTTCATCATGTGCAGCTCATGTTCAGTGTTGCTAAGCCCTTAGACTAGTTGTGCTTTAATCATACAATTAGCACTTTGGTAATTATCTTAGATGTGAGTAGAATATCCCTTAGGTTAATGGTGGATTCAACATCCTAGTGTTCTTTCATCACTCTTGTTTACTGTCTCCCTTCATTGTTGTTTTCTCAATAGTTCATTGTTAGTTTACTGTTATGTTTAGTGTTTAATGTTTAGTTCCTCAAATGTTAAGTTTGTACACTGTTAGTATTGGAAGTTTAGGTTAAAATTCATGTAAATTGAGCTGATTGAGAAATGGAGGAATTTAGTGTCCACTGTTGCTTGTGATTGATTGTGCTGTTAAAAGACAGTCAATGCTAGGAGTAAAACAGTTGGACAAGCTTCTTCTCCTTCCATTCCATTTATGTATGCCCTGGAACATAGGCAGGCTAGAACCTCCACCTAGCTCCATTAGGGACAAGGATTTAACCAAAAAACAGCCACTGCCTAGCATCTTTCCTGTTCTTCTTTGTTATCTATCTGTTTTTGTGGCTTCTTATCACTGTTTTTATAGCTGTTTTGTGCCCTGTTCTTCCTTTGCCTTTGGCCCTTGGCCATTGCCTTTGATTTATCACTGCTATGCCATTGTAAATTTGCATCCTTTTGCCTGTGTTGCTTCCATGTATATACCATTTTCACTTTTTCTTTGTACATGTCATTGTAAATGCCATCCTTGGCCATGTGTGACTTAGTGCCCTGTCTGCCTAGAGCCTGATTTACCTTGTCTGCTGCTGCTCCAAACAGTTAGCTTAGAACCAAAGGCTAAAAGCCCAGGTTCAAAGTTCAGTCACTAAAGGCCTAAGGCCCAGCCAAAGTTCAGGTTAAGGCCTAAGGCCCAGTTCAGTTCAGTTCATTTCAAAGACTACTGAAGCCCAGATTCATTACAAAGCCCAGTTCAGTCTTGCGTTAATCTAGAAGCCCATTGACACTCAAAGCCCAGTGCACTTCAAAGGCCAAGCCTAGTGCACTTCAAGACCAACTGAGCCCAGGCTCAGTTCACTTCATTGTCAAACAAGCCTATAATCCAAAGGTACCCTAAGCCCAAAGCCCTAAAGGCTTCATAGTTAACCAACAACAATTTAGGAGCCCAAAATAGCTAGAAAACTCCAAAACACTCCCAGTCTCTGTGGATCGACCCGTACTTGCACGAGCTACAACTGACGACCGTGCACTTGCGGTATTACTGTAGGCCCGTTTTTATTGCGCTTAATTTTCACACATCTCCGGGCCCACCAATAGGTTAGAGGTGGAATCAAAAGCCTTAGTGATTAAGCCTAAAGTCACTGCCCTTGGCTCACTGCCTTGGTTTGTTTGTCATTGTTTCATTGTTTCTTTGTTTCTTTCCCTCAATGCCTCACTGCCACTGTTACCTTTGCTTCACTGTCACTAGCTCAGAACTAGATAGGAAACTTCAACTCACACACACCTTGTCTTTGTGGATCGACCCTGCTTTCCCTGTTCTATACACTAGACCTTGTGCACTTGCAGGTATCACATTGTGGCTCTTTTACAGAGCTACCAAGTTTTTGGCGCCGTTGCCGGGGATTTGGTAGCTATGTAGTTGATTTTTTTTCTTTATCTTGCTGTTATGTATCATCTTGCATATTGCATATTGCATCTGTAGCTGTAACTTAGTCTTCCATGTGTTAGTTTAGTCTTCCATGTAAATTAGTTGTGCATCATTGTTAACTTAGTTGTGCATCATTGTTAACTTAGTTCTGCATCATCTTAGCATCTGTAATTCTTGCATATTGCATATGCATCTTGCATTTGCGTCTGCATCATTAGCTGCATTAACTGCCATCATAACTTGCATTCCTGTATCCTAGCTTTGTAGTGTTAGATGTAGTAGCATCTTGCATCTGTAGTTTTTCTTCTTTGCATTCTTGCATACTCTGTAGCATACCCAACTGCATCTGCATCTGTGCATCATTAGCTTTGCATCTGCATCACCCTGTAACATATCAATTTAGACATTCCTGCATTGTAAAACTTGTCCTGCATTCTGCAATCAGCTTCATCATGTCCAAGTGTGACTGTAGCCATTCATCTGGTTGCAACTGATTCTTTTGGAATCTGCAACTTTAGCTTAGCTGTTGTCTCCTGTCATTATTCTTTTGGACCTGTGAGGACTAATTCTTCTCTTCTAAGACACCAGGTACAAGCTTGTGGTGCTGCTGCTGAACTGCCTGCTGCTATTGCTGCTCCCTGCTGCTGCTGCTGAGTCCCTGCTGCTGTTGCCCTTCTGCTGTTGTTGAGTTGCTGGTCTGAGCTTGTTGCTGAGAACCAAGCCCAACTGGGCTGTGCAACCAAAATCAGAGCAGCTGGGCTGTGCTTAAAGAGTAAGCCTAAACCCATTAAGAGAACCCAAATTGTGGGCTTCCATTTTCTATTGGGTTTGTAATTTGAACTGAACTGTGGGCTTGACCCAACAAAAATTTGAAAAACGTTTTTAAGCCCAAGCGGGCCTCGTATTTTGGCTAACTGAGAGCCAAAAAATCAAATACCCAGCTGGGCCTCGTGCATTTCTGGGCCTGGTTCACTGAACTCGTTAGTTGGGCCGTGTACTCAAATCTCTAGGCCGTTCGCTGGGCTTGTCCCACAGAAAATTTGAACCAGTTAGCTGGGCCTCATCCCATTAAAACCAAAAGGAGTTTTCAAAACCCATAAAAACCAAATGTTTCCCATCAAAAACCAAATGTTTTTCATTCCCATCAAAACCAAAATTTTCCCATAAAAAACCAAAATTTTGAAAACCCATTAAAACCAAATAGTGGGCTTTGTGTCTTTTCAATATGGGCCAACCTCGTGCTCTCCATGAATACATGTATCCCACAATAAAAATTCCATTATCATGTATTTTCTTACCTCAAACCAATAACCCTTTTAAACTAAATGCAAGCATGATACAAATACTTCCTATATTTCGAGGGTTCGATTCTGAGAACCCCTATACTCATGTAAGAGAGTTTGAACAAATTTGTCGGACTATGCAACCTGATCATATGTCCGAAGACTCTCTGAAATTGCGTTTGTTTACATTTTCTCTAAAGGAAAGGGCCAAAACATGGTTTTACGGTTTGAGACCAAAATCAATCAACACTTGGGACCAACTCACAGATCTATTTTTCAAAAAATTCTTTCCACATCATAGGACCACCGCTATTCGTCAAAGTATCAATTGTTTTGTCCAATTGGACGAGGAAACTGTTTTTCACTATTTTGAACGTTTTAATGATTTGTTGAGCGAATGTCCACACCATGGATTTGAGAAGTGGAGACTTGTCGTCATCCTCTATGAGGGACTAGACTTTAAATCTAGAACCATGGTTGAGTCTATGTGTAATGGTAAATTTCTTGACAAATCTGTGGATGATGCATGGAAATTTTTAGCTGAAATTGCAGAGAAAACCCATCAATGGGAATCTGTTAGGGAAACAGGGACAACGCCACATGGTATGAGTCACCCTCATGAGTTAGAGTCTTATTCTTGTGATAGCTCCGACCTTAGGATTGAAAATTATCCTAGATTGCAAAATCCCTATCATGATGATGATGATGTTATGTTAGAAGAACATGTCTATACTGAAAATGTTATGGAACCTTTGGGTTCAAATACATTAGGCTTCTCTACCTCGACCTTCATGAATGATGTTTCTTCTAGTATTCCATATACATGTGATGTTGATACTGATTTTGAGCATGTGCATCTGTCCTATGAAAATGACTTAGGTAATATAGAATATTATGTTGACACTAATATGCATGAAAATATAATTGATGTGTCTGATTCTCTACCTGGGTCACGTTGTGATGTTTCCACTGATTTGCCGATGCATGAGAATAATTCTTCTGATGATGTTGATGATTCTGATTTGTGTGAGCATGGTGAGCATGTTGTGACACTTGTAGAATAGTTAGGAGATGTTTATTTGATTAATAATGATGTGCCTATCGTCCTACATAAGTCACAATCTGATGGCCTTCCACCCAACCTAGATTTGGTTTGTACCGATATTGTCAAACCAATTTTTATGAGAATACCCAACCTAGGTTTGGAACTGTGTGCTTCCCAAGTCCTTTTGGACTATTTTGCATCTAAGTATAATATCTTTGAGGAGACACAGTTGGAATTAGCATGTTTTCCCGTCCCTAGCAAAGTTCATTTCGAGCTAGACCTTGTGCATGATGAACCCCCAAAACTGCGAGATTTTGTACCCAAAATTATATCTGTTGAAAAATCCAGGTTTGGGGGTAGCTCATTTTGTTTCACATCCCCACTTGCATTTCTTTCCTATTATTATTGTGTGAAGCTGTTGAAATGTCTACACTCCGTCTTTTGGGTTGATCCTCAACTCTTTAGATTGTTAGTGTATGGTGAATTTTCTTGTATATAATCCAGTAGATAGTATTTTAGATAAATATTTTGTTTCTTTTGTATATATTGTGATAATCCAATATGATCTCGGCTAAAAAAATGTTGGATTCTAGCCTTGAATAACGGAGTTCTAATCTTGCTTTCGCCGTCAAATTGGGTAATATCTTTCCTTTTTCTCTACTCAGCATGATCCTCTTTGTATGTTGTATTACAATTTTGTTCATCTTTTGAAACATTGAGGACAATGTTTAGTTTAGGTTTGGGGGTAAAGAGTAGATACCACGATAGCATGCAATAATTGAAAACATAACTCTTTCTTTTTGAAAAAAAAAAAAAACCATAAAAATGGAGCTCATTTACCTTGAAATGTTGACTCTTGTGCAAGCATGTAAACATAAGGATTCTTAGTCTAGATATTTAGGCACCCTGATTCTAGAACAATTCACATGTGATAAGAAACTTGCACACGCACAATCTACCAATACATGTATAGCCTCGATCTTCAAGGTGTTTGATAAGAAGTTAGATTGACAATCACTTTAGAATACTGAATGAGACTTGACTAGCTTGTTCTTTGGTTGGCTGGGATAGAAGTTGAAGGATACGTTAAGAAAAGCAACCATAGAATTTGACCGGATGCATTCGATAAGGGCCACCTCTTGCTAAGAGTCATGTAATTATGTTTTTCTTTTTGTTCATGTATCAAAAGTGTCACTATGTTGTAAAGATCAAAGTTATTTCTTCAAAAAAAAAAAAAATCAGAAAAATTCAGAATTATCAAAAAAATAAAATAAAAATAAAATCAAGTATTTATTTATTCCATGTTTTGTCATGTTAAAGACGATAGTTCTCTCTTGTTCCAAAAATAAAAGAGAGTAATCAATGTAAATAAGAGTCATGTAAAGAGTCATCTTTTTGTTGTAAATAGTCTTGTAATAAGCAAGGAGGATGCAGCCATCGATGTATAACGCGGGTAAACTGAAATATCACCAACTCATTGGGTGAACATTCACAATTCTCGTAAAGACGGACAACCAGCTTGGCTTAGAATTCGGTTCTTAGCCTAAAAACTATCTCTTGGTGATTAGTAGTCATAACTTCAGGTCATTCTAGAAACATGTGTAGATACACTTTACACTCTTATCACGTGTCTTTAGTTGTTATCAGTGCTAGGATTGTGCCTTTGATAGCTAGATTGACATCTCCATTTTGCTGTGAGCTTCTACTGTCTTGCACATGTCACATTTCATGGAATATGAGCTTATATTTTGTCCTAGAACTTTGTAGGTACGTTCTAAGCAAACCTTCACGAGACTTCAACTCGTCCACTAGGGACACTTAGTGGTTTAAAAGGCTTAGTGCATATGATAAATGCATTCGAGAGACCAGCGATAGTGGTATAGGTAGGATTTCCTTAGTTTTGTTTTACTTGAGGATAAGTAAAATTCAGGTTTGGGGGTATTTGATGAGTGATAAAAAGTGCATATTTCTATATATTTTTCTTGGCATTTAACTCATCTTTTGTGCATTAATTCTACATTTTATCCCATATTCTGTATTTTCATTGTTTTCAAGAATAAATATTTTTATTAATTAATTTTGCATTTTTAGGTTGTAAATAAATTTTGGATGAATTACGGAGCAAAAAGAGCAGAAAAGTGGTGGAAGCCAAGAGGAATCACACAAGGAAGCCGCGAAGAATGTTGTGCGCAAGACCAAAAGGCTAGAACTGGGATTGAAGAGGAAGAATTGTTCTTAAAGAAGATATGGGCTTGGCATACCCAATGCCCAAAACCCTCACCCGTACCCAGTTCCAATATCCATACCCGCCTTCATCTTCAGCCGTCAGATTGGATCACATCTGAATCCAATGGTCGCAGCATCGCCAGGTGCCTTCCCCCTGGTCTTACACTTATGGACACTGATGGGGGAGCCCTGAGAGATTGTAGATTAACTACTTTCCCCAATATTGTCGATAGGTTTCGTTGACTTGATAATTTGAAAGCTTGTTTGATTGATATGTTGAGGCCTGCTATTCCTCTTCCAGAGATAGAAACATGTGGAGCGGTCACGCTCCCTTCTTCTTCTGGTACACTCCAAGCAGATGCAAGTCTGCGTTGCTCCAATGGGAAGTATGGTTTGAGCCACTTGGTATTCCAAGGATGCCGGAGGACCTCGCCTTTAAGATTACGAAGGTAGTAGGAACCGTTACCCGCAACGTCGTGTATTATAAAAGGCCCTCCCCACGTAGGTGCTAATTTTTCCCATCTCTTTTCTTGCTGGTACCGTGGGATTGTTCTCAACACATACTGCGACTCTACAAAATTCCGAAGCTTTACCTTTTTGTTGTACTCCCTTGCTAGTCTTCGTTGATAATTTTCCATCTTTTGTAATGCTGCTTCCCTTCTTCCTTCCAACTCGTCCAACCTTTCTAACATCATATTTGTTGTGAGTTTTTTCTCCCAAGCTTCGGTCTCGTGGTTGGCATGAGGATTTCCGTAGGAATGACGGCTTCATCTCCATAATTTAGAAGAAACGGGGATTCCCCGATGGCGGATCTTCGTGTTGTCCTGTACGCCCATAACACATTGTGCAGCTGTTCACACCATCTCCCCTTATGCTCGTCTAATTGTTTTTTGAGAATAAGGGCGAGGGTCTTGTTGGTAGCTTCCGCTTGTCCGTTTCTTTGAGGGTATACGGGGATGGACTTGTTCTTTCTTATTTTGAAAGTATCGAAGAGCATGTCTATATTTTTCCCCTGTAATTGCTTACCATTATCAGACACAATTTCAGCGGGTATACCGAATCTGCAAATGATGTTCTGGAATATGAAAGTAAACACATCCACGTCTCTGATCCTGGCCAAGGCCTTAGCCTCCACCCATTTACTGAAGTAGTCCGTGGCTACTATCAAAAATCGTGTTTTCCCTGATCCTTCGATGAAAGGCCCGACGATGTCTACGCCCCATTTTGCAAATGGCCACGGGCTATCGACGGAGTTTAACATTGTTGCCGGCGCGTGGATCTTTTTGGCGAAGCGCTGACATTCTTCACACCGTCGGGACATCCTCGCGGCATCCTGTATCATTGTCGGCCAGTAATATCCTTGCGTTTTTGCTTTGTCAGCTAGTGATCTCATGCCGCTATGATTCCCGCGTCACCATAATGGATATCATTTAGAATTCGATGCCCCTCTTTCCGGGACAAGCAACGTAGTAATGGTCCAAGGAAGGATTTTTGTACAGGACCCCATCCCGAAGATCATATCTTCCTACTTTGGAGAGTATCTTCCTAGCTTGTTTCTGATCCGCAGGTAAGCTTCCCTTTTCGAGAAAGGCATGGATCATCATCTCCAGTCATCTTCGTTGCTGAAGTCTTCGTCTTGATTTGCTCTTGACAGGATATCTTCTTCGTCAAAGTCGTTATGGATGTCTTCTCCTACCTGGTCTTCGATATTTTCTTCCACTGTATCTTGATTGGTAGCGAAGGAGAATTGAGATGCAATCGAAGGCTCGTATACCCTTGCTATTTTAATAGCTTCGACGTTTTTATCCCTCAGCATGGATGATAATATGCTAGGGCATCCGCGTGCCTGAGGTCCCTTCTGCATAAGTGCCGGAACTTGATGTTCGGGATTTGCGATGCCAATGTTTGGACCAAGGCCATGTAAGCTGAGAGGGTGTCATCGTACACATTATACTCGAGCCCTATTTGCCGTATGACAAGCTGCGAATCACTTGTCAGCCTTACATCGGTTACCCCCATCTCTATTATTATACGGAGGGCATGTACGACAGCTTCGTATTCAACGATGTTGTTGGTATGCTCTTTGAATTCTAACCTAAGTGCCTGTATAATCCTTTCTCCGGTTGGGGTGATGATGACAATGCCTATTCCTGCTCCTTCCTTATTTTTGGATCCGTCGACGAAGACTTCCCATTGTCTTTGACTCGCAGGTTCGAGGATATCCATTGGATCCTTGTTTTCTTCCTCGGCTTCTGGTATTCCCTTAATCTCTTCGTCGTTGTCAAGGGGGAGGTCTGCTAAGAAATCCGCCAGAACTTGGGACTTCCGAGAATGTTGAATTTCATGAATGATGTTGAATTGGTCCAGATGGGTGTTCCATTTGGCTATTCGGCCCACTTTTCCCGTGCTTTTGAGGACTGCTTCCAATGGTGCTTTGCATGGGACCCTGACGAGGTGAGTTAGGAAGTAGGTTCTCAGTTTTTGAGTAGCCCATACCAATGCGAGGATGAGCTGTTCGATCTTGTATAGTTCCTTTCCGCAGAATTGAGGGTCTTGCTGACGTAATAGATAGGTGTTCTATCTTTGTATTGGTTTTGACCAACACTGCGCTGACTGCGTCTTCTGTTGCTGCTATGTACAATGCCAAAACCTCATCAGGATCTGGCTTCTGCAGGATCGGATTGAGCTAGGTGTTCTTTGATTTTTTGGAATGCTTCCTCGCATTCAACGGTCCATTCGAACCTGCTCCCTTTTTTGAGAATATTGAAGAAATGTTTGCATTTGTCCGAGGATCGGGCAATAAATCTGCCCAAAGCTGCTATGGATCCATTGAGTTTCTGTACTTCCTTTAAATTCTTCGGGGACGGCATTCTACTATGGCCTGAATCTTTGCTGGGTCTACCTCGATGCCCCTTTTTGTTACCAGATACCCGAGGAATTTCCCCGAGGTGACACCGAAAGTACATTTCTCTCGGATTCACTTTCATGTGATGTTTTCTCATTGCTTCGAAGATATTCTCAGATCCTGGTGGTGATCTTTGCGCAGCTTACTTTTGACGAGCATGTCGTCAACGTAGACTTCTAAGGTTTCCAATCCATGGCTTGAAGATAGCATCGACCATTCTTTGGTATGTTGCCCCTGCGTTTCGAAGTCCGAAGGGCATTCTAGTGTAGCAATAAAGGCCATGTGGGGTGTAGAACGCTGTGTGTGCTGATCTTCTTCTGCCAGGGCTACTTGGTTGTAGCCAGAATGTCCATCCATGAATGACAGTTCTTCATATCCTTCTACTGCTTCTACCAGCTGATCTATGCTCGGCAGGGGATAGCTGTCCTTTGGACATGCCTTGTTGAGATTAGTAAAATCGATGCATATTCTAACCCCTCCATTTTTCTTAGGAACAATGACCATGTTGGAGATCGAGGTAGGGTACTTGACTTCCTTGATAAATCCTGCGTCTAGTAGTTTCCGAAGTTCTGTTTCCACTGCCTCGTGATACTCTGGAGCTACTTTTCGTATTTTCTTCCTGAACGGGGGCGTGCCCGGTTTGATGCGTAGCTCG
Source organism: Papaver somniferum (assembly GCF_003573695.1). Lineage (NCBI taxonomy): Eukaryota > Viridiplantae > Streptophyta > Magnoliopsida > Ranunculales > Papaveraceae > Papaver > Papaver somniferum. The sequence goes on along the minus strand of NW_020652970.1, from coordinate 174,751 downwards.
TGTTGGATTACTTTCGGGTCAATCCCCGGCATATCTCCTAGCTTCCAGGCGAATACATCCGCGTATTCCTTAAGTAATTTGGTTAAAGAATCTTCTCTTCCTTCGTCCATTATGGTCCTTATTTTGATCATCTTCGGGCTTTCTTCCGTTCCTATGTTGATTTCTTTTACGGGCTCCACTGGTGTGAACACAGGCTTCGGGTTTCCGAGGACTGGGACGTTCTTTAATTGTTATTTGGCGTGTTTCTGTCCTTTGCTGGTTGTTAAAGTACTTGTCTCTGTGCTTAGGACATTATCATCTTTTGTCAAGCCCTTCCCTGTAGTTTCCTTGAGGAACAGGTCTATGGCCTTCTCTTTCTCGGTTTCTTTATTTTTTACTCTTCGGATTTTTCGCTGCTCTTCTTGCTCGTTGTTGATACGATCCTGAGTGGCCTGGCACTCTCTTGTAGTGACTCGATCTCCCTTGATTTCCATTACTCCCTCAGGTGTTGGGAATATGAGATATTGGTAGTATGTTGTCGCAACTCCTTTGAGTTTATGTAACCATTTTCGTCCAATAATGGCGTTGTAGGGGGATGGGGTGTCCACCACACTAAATAGGGTTTCTAATTTCATGGGTCCTGCGTCAACCTGCAACACGATGTCTCCCAAGGGCTTTGTGGGTGCTCCATTGAATCCGTAGATGGTGTAATAAGAGGTCATTAACTGTTCATCATGGAGTTTCATCCGTTTGAATGCATCGTAGAATAGGACGTTTACTGAGCTTCCCCCGTATATGAGGATCTTTTTGAGGTTACATCCAGCTACTGGTAGTGTTAGGACCAAGGGTTCGTTATGGTATTCCATGTCTTCTCCGATATATTCGGCATCGAAAATAATGGGAGATTCCATCCACTCTTCGTGCTCGTCCACCTCTATCCCATCGACCTTATACAATTCGCAGCGGTCTTCGAATTGCTTCCGTAACCTCTTTCCTATCTGTGCTGTAAGTGAGCGCCCTGCGGCTTCAGAACACGAGATGGTGTTGATTGTGCGGTTCCCTTCCGGAAGTTGGACTGGTATGGTTCGTTTGGATCTATCCTCGGTAACATCCTTTCGTACGTAATGTTTGAGCTCTCCCGCATCAATTAATTTTTGGATCATTATTTTGAGGTTCTTACATTTTTCGGTCTGGTGTCCGTTGAAACAATGATATTCACAGTAATCTTTAGACTTCTCGGATCTCGGGGGCTGCTTTCCCTTAGACCATGGCCATTCCAGGTTTTCCCTTCCTTTGATCTCTCGTAGGATACGAGCATATCTAGCGTTGAGTTTCGTGTAAACTTGATCTTCGAATTTTCGGTCACCTGTTCTTCGTTCATCCCTTCGTTCCTTCCTATCTTCGTGAGGTCTCTCCACTGAGCAACTCCTTTTGGCCCCATTGGTTTGTTCTGCTAAATTGGTGCGGTGAGATCTCTGCGGATATGCCCTCGGATTTTCCCTTTGAATTTCTTCAAGTCGAGCGTGTTATTCAATAATTATTCGAAGATCTCCCTATGTCTTAAGCACGCTTCCATGAATCTCAACAAATAGTGGACTCATTCGGTCTAATCCCCATTTGTAGCAATTGATGCTTACCACTGGGTCCACACTTCCTATGGCTTGGCAGATCTTGTGCCATCTGTTAGTGTATTCCCTCGTGGTTTCCTTGTAGCCAATTTCTAGTGAAAAGAGCTTATCCATTTTGGTGTTTACGGTCTTGTTGTACATGTATGTTCTTAAGAATTTTTCTGCGAGTTGGTCGTATGAGTGAATGGAGTCTGGTGGCAGATTATCAAACCAGGATAATGCCGATCCCTTCAGGCTTGATGGGAAGTATCTACAGAGTACGGCGTCGTTCTGACCCCATCTAGCTAAGACACGGTTATAATACCGAATATGTGCAGCAGGATCACTGGATCCATCATAGCATTCGAACGTTGGGACAGGGCATTTCAGCGGAATAGGGGTATTGGACAGGCGATGAGTTAAGGGCGTAGAGTTAGCTTCTCTCATGACCTCTTCTAACCTTCCCCCGCCTTGTCTACTTTTTAATTGCCTGATCTCGGCCATCATTTCATCTCGTAGTTCTTCCATCGCGCGGTGGTGACCTATGTTCTTCTGCTCGTTATAGTCTGATTCTCCGTCGTCATAATCCGGGTCAGATGCGCTACTTCCCCTAGTCGCGTCTCCATTAGCCGCTATGACGACTCTTCGGTCTCGGTTTGGCTCTGGTGCCTTTGAATTTGCTTCATCAAGTTGTTGGCTGGTCTTCGTTCTTAGGGAGATCCGATCCTTTAAATCTTGATTTTCTCTGGCCAGCAGAGCTACAACATCTGCATAAACCTTCTGGCTCTTCTTCAATTCTTCAAGCTCAGCCATCAGTCGATGTGATTGGTTTGACCCCTGATGGGGAGTCCCAGCTCGTGCCACTACGGCCATGGCGCCGCCTTCCTCTACGGTCTGCACTAAAGGTGGCAGAGGTTCAGCTTCGGTTGCTGGCATTTCCAAATCGGGGTGAGTGCCCCACTGCGGTGCTAGAGCCGCCGACATGGTTTGATTTTGATCATTTGTTGATGGCATTCCGAAAGTTGGAAGGTGCACGGGTTGGTATGTTCTGGATTCATCCACCCTTTCTCTTGGTTGATGAAATTGATTCATAGCACAAGTTTTGCTAGCCTCTGCAGCCTTCGGGACTACCGCAGCCGCACCGTACTTTGTCGCCGCTGCTCTGAGGGCCGCGGCTGCAACTGAATTAGTGTTCACAGGTGAAGTGATTTCCGCAGTATCTTGCCTTTGACTGGTCATTTTAGCTTTGTCTCCTTTCTGCTTGCTTTGGGTGATGACCGGGGTTGTCCTGGGTGTTTCCTTTGACAAAGCCTTGGATTTTCCTGCTTCCTGCGTCTTTTCCATCACGGGTCCTTTTGTCGACAATGAAATCTCGCGGAAGCTCGACTTCTTTACTCACAATCCGTCCTTTCTTCACAAGGGAATTTTAAACAGCGAGAAACGGGAATATCCGTGCGAATCGGGTTAGTTGGCGAAATATCTTCTTCCAAGAGAGGGTTAACACATACGAGTTACAATACACGGGTTAAAGTTTTATTAAAAGAGATCCTTTTAAAAAAGCAAGTAGATCCTTTAAAAAACTACGGAAACCCACCTGAGAGACAGGTCCGCGCGATATCTAAAGAAAAACGTAAATCCATGGATCAAAACAATAAATCTTATCAGTAAATGAAAGTATTGCCAGGGTCATCGAAGATAATAGGTGCGTTTTTGAATATAATAAAGTTAACAAATGATCTATACGGTCCGAGCTAATAAATCAGAGCAATTATATGCCAGTTGAAGATGAAATCACAGGACAAGATAAATCTTTTACCGGGACGAAGTCCCTGTTTCTAGCGCCAAATTGTGAACACACAAATCACGAAGGCAACCGAATGATCACAACCAATCATCGTAATCTAGAGTGATTTGTGATGATGATATCTTAGTGTTGATTCCTTGGCTCAAAACCTTCGGGTTTATCACAGCCTCATCTAACAACTCCGTGCGGGGCGTTTGCGCACGGGATATAGGTAAAAACAAAGAAAACAAAACATATAAGTAAAGATTCATGGGGTTAGGAAAATATAAAGTGCTGAAATATAAACAAGACCGAGGTTTACGTGGTTTAGCACTAAGGCCTACGTCCACGGGGTTTGTTGTTTCACTATATTCTTGACGGTTACAAGAGTAGTCGAATGACTTTTGAGTTTACATGTCTTTCGATTGTAAAGGACTAACTTACACTCAAAATCCTTCTCTCTCCTTCCCTTCCTGATTTTTCCGATCCCCCTTCCTCTTGGTGGAGAGGGGGTATTTATAGGGTTAGAGTGTGGGACCCATCTCTGAAGGCCGTTGGAACCCTATCTTCTTGTGTTCTGTGTCCATCACGCAGGTGTCTTCGTTCGTAACTTCATCACGCAGAGTCATCCTCGTTCGTTCCACGAGTTGATCGACACGTATGCTGCTCAGAGTGTTTAATGCGGGTAGTTGAGGCGCCTGCTCATGTCAGGCAAGTGTTTTCTGCCTCTGTCGCGTCGATGTCAGTACATCTTCTCTCCATCGTTGATCTTGGCTTCTTTTGGGGATGAGATAAAGTAACTCTTTGGGAGTTATTTGGTGCTCCGCAGTACAGCGTGTTACCGGAACATCTTTTAACTTCTACCCTTGGATTGTTCGAGCAAAGATCCCTCGTTGACGGGAGGGGATTCTTGGTTATGAGCGTGTGTCATCATACTTTGATGACCTTGTCTACATGCCCTCCATATATCTTCTTATGTACACGTGTTTGATGATGAAATATGTGCACACAATAAAAGAGCAACGGCCATTAGTCAACGAAAATCAAGGAACAAAAGAGGACGACAATTTTGTTACCATAAGTATGTATTGTGCTCCTACCCGACAAAATAATGACACTAAAATAAACCAGATTAGGTCAATCTATAAACCCTAAACATTTAATAAATCCTCAACGAAACAAAGAACATCAAAGCAATCCGATTTCACTAATTGACTATCTTATGCGATTATTATCAACCTCTCATTGTCGCAACCATCGGCACCAACTACTGCACACTGGAGGGACATGCAAAGAAAAATAAAAAAAGGATAATCAGAGAATGTTCAAAGAATGTCACCCAGAGAAAAAAAACAGAGGAAGGGAAAAATAATTAGAAAAGAAAAAAAGAACAGCAACGTGAGTACTTTAAATAGGAGTACGAAACTTTATTTTGGAAATAAAATCAAGCAATATTATAAAATGCATGCAATTTCTATAATTTTAGTTAGCCACAATATTTTTGGATAGCTACATTAACTGTACACGATTAAGAATAATTTTCTTTTAGTAATAAATATCCGTAATTTTCAAACAATTTAGGATAACCATCCGATCAAAATAAAATATTCAGTATCTTTGACCTCTAATAATAGAAATTGTTGTCTTAAATGATAAGAAAAAATTGCATGGAAACAAAATTTACTTTACGGAATGAATAATCAATAATATCAAAAATTGCATTGAAATAAAATTGAATTAATTTATAAAACAAAACTTTATTTAGGGAACAAAATCTATTAACATCTTAAAAATTATATAATCTTTATAATTTAGGATACCAAATATTTTTTTTCAAATTAATAAAGTAGTTTTCTTTATTTTATGGATTCTGACAATAAATGCACGAAATTAATATATCAATTTTCTAAATAATGAGGGTCGTCCTTCACGTGTGTCCCAACAATCCACCCAATCTACATCGCACATTGTCAGATCAATGCACCATATCTAACGATATTTCATCCGTCGAATACGAATGGTTTCTCAATTAGCCAATGAGAGCGCGAAATTACGCTCACCAGCCAATAAGAGAGAGGGTAAGCTCCACCAGTGCTATTTTTATTCTGGTGTGATATTGAATTTTTAGGTAGTTGATTTTTTTATGTTGGGCTCAAATTAGGCTTTGGAACCAACAATGCTATTTTTATTCTGGTGTGATATTGAGTTTTTAGGTTGTTGATTTTTTTATGTTGGGCTCAAATTAGGCTTTGGAGCCGGTTAGGCAGGAGTACAAATTTACACCCTTGTAATAGGCCGGCTCCGCCCCTTGTTGGATAGTATCACCCTCAGCGGCTGTACTAGTAAGACTGAGTGGCTTATTCGTCACTGTTGGTCGGCCAAGTCAATGTCGTTCGGTCATGGCTCTACCGCTAGGCACATGCTCTGCCGAGCGGTAGCTATTACGGCGTTGATCCTCATCAATTGGCTAGCTCTACAATGGGTTTTAAGGGGATCCCAACCCACTAACGAAACAGGGTGGAAGGGAAATGGAAAATAAAACGAAAGGAAGCAAGCTACAACAAGTTGCAACTACTGACAACATCGAAATAAGCCCACAAGGGAGGAAACCAATTTCCAACGATACCTATCTATAGTAGACTTTGCCCATGGCATCCTCTGTGATGATTTTCTTCAACTCCGGAGAAAATGAGTCTGGCTGAACAATAACAAACCCACCAAAAGTCTCATGCTAGCAAGTCACTACCAAGCTTGCTAAAACGCATTGAATTAGAATTTACATATTTCCACATTTTTACTGAATCACGCATAATTGACAGGATATTTGAAGCTTCATGCCAATGTCCAACTTGATAAAAAAAGTTGGAAATTTCTAGTGTCCATGGTTACTTTTTCACTTTACACAGTTGCCCCCTTTAATTTAGTCAAATTACTATAACTTTTATGTATCCTATTTTTTTAGGGGTATAATTGGCAAGCAAACTAGAATATATAATATATTTAAAAATTCGTGTCTTGAAATTTTACAAATTTTATCATGCCGAAAAGCTTTTAAAGAGATCTACACAATGAGTACAACCATCTATATCAAATTTAGAGTTTTTACGAAAAATTCGATAATGTTTATCCTCTTAGGCACAATTTTTGAAAATTGAATACATATCCATTTCGAAAACCATCATAAAGGATGCATATCATATTATGCAGTTATATTTTTGTTTATGCACCAATTAATTTTCCGTTGCAACTAATAAAATAATGTACATCCTCTGTTTCAGAATAAATGATATTTTTACTTTTTTCATATTTGTCTAATATTCAGTCGGCCCTCCCCACCGTGGCAGCGGTATTCTGGTATATTCATGACTATTCCAATCCAAAATGTTCTATTGTCTTAATGTGTAAAATTGTTTGTAAGCTGGATTCTCGAACCAAGTTCCACCGAGATCTTTAGATTGGCTTTTTTAAAAATCCTTAGTCCAAAGTACCAAATAAGGACGATTTTTAATATATATAGTATATATTATTCCAAAGAAAAATAAAAAAATTCCATTAGCATTCCTGATTAAAAACAATGTTACAAACTAACAATAGGCACGTAGAAAACGTAATATAAGAGTCAAGCACAAAGGTAAACTTCTTGTAGGGATTACACGTAAAGTTCAGAAGGAAGTCGAGGTGTAATGAGTACTTCAAGAGGAGTGGCCTTGGCATTCTGTAAGCCAGGGCATTCAGTCATATCAACCGGTACATTATTGGGTGTACTAAACTCAAATCCATGAATCAAACGGGCCAGGGCCAAAGGCAAAACTTGAAGTGCAAATGAAGTACCGGGACATATTCTTCTACCAGCTCCAAATGGAAGGAGTTCATAATCTTGACCTCTAACATCAATACCATTTTCTGTTAAGAACCTTTCAGGTTTGAACTGTAAAGGGTCGGACCACACTCGGGGATCACGGTGAATCTTGGATGCGTTTATTATTAGTTGAGTGCCCTTTGGGACGTGGTAGCCAGCTACAACGCAATCTTCCGTTGCTTTGCGCATTCCTGATAGCGGACCCGAGTATAAACGAAACTCTTCTTTGATAACAGCTTGGAGGTATACGAGGTTCTTGATGTCTGATTCTTCTACTTGTCTGTTTCTGCCAACGTGGATGTCCAACTCATCATGGACTTTCTTCAATTCATGTGGGTGATTCATTAGCAGAGATAATACCCAGACTATGCTAACCATATTTGTGTCAGCTCCACCCAGGATTAGAGTCTAAAACAATGCCAAAATCAATACAGTTAGTATTACATGCATAAATATGTATTATGGAGACACAATATATAACTAAGCATATAGCGAATTCTGAAACTTACCAAGCAGGTAGCCTTATTGATAGTATCCGCATCATAAATGTCAGACAGTTTTGTATTTTCGTCCTCGAGTATGTTCATCATCACATCCATAAAATCTTTTTCAGCCCCCTTCTTATTTGGTCCTGATAATAACCTCTCTTTTTTGTGTTCATCCAGCCATTCTTGCATCAAGGCATCTAAATCTTTCGCCACTTTCCTCATTACCTTCTGGTAACAACCGATATCCAACCATCCTAAAAACGGTAAGGCGTCAGAGGGAATGAAAAGTCCCACCAACCTAAAGAACTCTCTCAAAGCGTACTGGCATCTCGCAGCTTCATCATCTTCGGAAGCATCCCTAAAGTTGTATCTCTTACCGACAGCCATTTTCACTGACATATTCAAGGTTAAATCACAAACCCATCGTGTCATATCATGCAAAACAGGACCACCTCCGTTGGTTTTCTCTCCCCATGTCTGGTAGAGTTCTTTGACGGATGTATTGATCTCAGAAGCCCACACATGGTGTAAAGATTCAATACGACTGTGAGAAAGGACTTCTCTGTTCATAATCTTACGAAGTTCACGCCAATAATGACCATAAGGAGAGAACCCAAACATCGCCGTACCCATGATCTTCATGGCTACCTGACAAGGACGTGAAGACCATATTTTATCATTTATCGTAAAACATTCTTTCACCACCTCCCAGTCACTAACAATAAGAGATTTATGTACCCCGATGTTAATGGTGAAGACGGGTCCATATTTTTCAGCTAGTTTTCCTAGTGCTATGTGAGGAAGGTCTGGTCCACCTAATACAAGGAGATGACCGATAATCGGCCAACCTCCGGCTGGTACTGGTGGTTCTTTGAGTTTTTTTGATGATCTGGTTGATGTCTTCCATGTGAGACGTAAAAAGTATAGAAACAATAAAGCAACGACGCTACCAATTACCATTGTAGAAGATGGTGTTGAGATGAAGTAATTGTATAGATGATTCACATCCATAGTTAGGGTTTTTGATAAAATTATGATGGTGGAAATGAAAATGATTGAACTATTAATGAGAAAATAAAGGTGATGATGATGGGAGTATCTGAAGTGTTTGAATATTGGAAATGGAATTAGCTAGATGGATAAATTCATGTCTTTATGAGGTTTATTTATAGTACTACTTTGTCATGTTATTCAATGTGTTATGGTTTCTATGAGGATGACCTAGCTAGGTTAATTACTTGGCAAATCATAACCTTGAGTCGTAATATTATCTGGATCACGGTTTGAATTGAAAAGGTCGTGATAAGAAAAGATTGAAGATCAAATTTTGACCAACGTGTATTCTGGGTCAAAATGTTATGTTAGAGCTGAACAGATTTTGCACTGCACATGCAATATATCCTGCATGCATGTTATGACGGTTTATACGGCTTATCATAATAAATTTTTTTTTAATCAGCAAAGGGTTATCATAATTTTGACAGTCACAAAGTTTAGAGTTCTCGTATAATTAGTGAGCACAAGTTTAACATTTGTTGTAAGTTAGTGTTTGTTGCATATTCTCTAGTTAAGATTTTCATTGCTGAAATTATGTGCGAAGGGTATGTAATTTGTAATATGTAAAGATTTATTCTCTCACAAATCCTTTTTGTGGATTAATCGTGACATATCGAGCCATGCACTTTGACATGACGTTCTTTATCCTGATAAGGAATGTGTTGGCTGCATGCATGCACTGCATCGTAACCTTGAAGTTCAAACTTATTTGTTTTTGTCAGTTTTTTTGTTCTTTTCGGATCTAAAAGGTCAAAATGTCATTATTGATAAAAGTCTGTTGGCGAAACAGCCAACCCATATACACACAGATTAAAACAAAACAAACAGAACGCAGAATGCTACAACAAAGTCTGGAATCAAAAGATCATTAGTTAAACAATTTCAACAAATTCAGATTCTACGGTTCATGATTCTGTAAAATAAATATATATAGTATTCACCTGTCCGGGTTACAGCGATAGAACACAAAGGTGATTTCACATGAGCTAGATCAACATTTGCAACTTTTATGTTATTTTATTTTCTTGAAGAAAAGGACTTAACCACAACAAGTTTACCCCTAAGCGCACGCACCTTTCTAAAAGTCCACATATACAGACGTACGATATAGGAAACGGAAAATTGCACTGACGACTGTAATCATACATATCATCATGGAATTCAGGACCACAATTTTGACTTATGCAAACCAGAATAACAATATATACTAATTAATGCACACTAGTGACGAACTGGCATAAGTTGTCAAACCTTATCTTCTTGCACCAAAACTTTGAACGACTTCTTGATATTTCAATCTGTTCTAGAACAATTTACACGTAAGTAATAGTCTGACTAGCTAGCTTATGCAAACCAGCTGAATGACCACATCGCTCCCCCTTAATGACAACAAGACAATTGGAAAGCGCTAACCATTTGATATATGAACGTATTTTTGGTTTTCAATGGTGGACGTATTTTTGCGCAACTTAGTTGTGGTAGTACTACAAGATTACATTTGTGAATTCCTTTTTATTGTTATGAAACTTTGCGGTAGCAGTTTGTAATATCAGGACAATATTGCGACAAGAATTGGCACTTTTCTAAGAGCAAATCCATATTGTCGAAGAAAACTGAGATGAGTTCTTGAAGAACAGTGGCCAAGAGAGTGATTTGTATCGAGAGATTTTGTATTCCCATTACTATTTTGATGTTTGATTGATTTGGAATATAAAGTTGGTGCGACTAAATGTGGTTTTGATACCTTTCGAGACTAATGTGGTGACTGGTTAGTTTTTCCTGCTACCTTGCTTTTACAGGAAAATATGGATACTACCCCAATACGATAAAGAATAATGAGCTTCCAGTCAACGGAGCAAAAGGAGAACCCTATGGAAGTCACCAAGGGAACACATATATGCAGGAGCGGTAGATGTTTCACAAATTTATTGCTTTCGTTGAAAAGGATCACTTTAGATGAGAAAAGGGGAGATACTCGTAAGTTATTTTTACAGAATCACGAATTGGAATTATGAATCTATGATCATATTTATTTGCTTAACGCCTCTTTGCGTGCCCTCCACTAGAAAACGGCTAGAAAATGGCCTGCTAGAATTTCTCATATTCTGTAGCTAGCTTGTTTGGACGCAAGTATCATTCAACTATAACCTATTGAATCAAATTCGAAATAATAGACAGGATTTTCAGAGGGAATCACTGAAAATCGCGGAATAACGGATTTTGAGATATTACGATGAATAATAAGTAAACCAAGCACAAACAACTATAATAATACGAGAAATATAAATCAACTCACAAGACACAAGATTTATAGTGGTTCGACCAATACATACAACTTGTATATATTGTCTACGTCCACTTTAAGCCGCATCAACTCAAATCCACTATGAAGGAAAAACGATTACAGTGTCGTGTGAATCCCAGCAAACTCTTGGTTACACCGCAACAATTACCTGAGACGATAACCTTGTCTCTTGTTCCTCACCAATATGCTATCACAATGAAACCCTATCTTTTTACCCAAAAATCTACACAAGAAATCTCTAACCGATCTCTTTATCGTTTTCTACACAATATAATTCTACAAGGTCTAATTACCTATTTTTATAGGTTACAAACTTGGCCACCAAGAATTCTAGCCGTTTTAGGAAACCCCTTTCCTAAATAACCACGACTAACTTTAGGAAATAATAATTAGTCTTCAATAACTAACAATCTCCCACTTTGAAGACTCATTTATTATCTTCAATTTTTTTTTTCAACTTTGGATTTGACGGTGCTAAAACATCTTCCTTGTCAGCGCGGCTCCCCTCTCATATCCTCATTCTGAGAGACCAGCTAAAGCCTTGCAGAGCTTTAGCTTGTCTGATGTAACTCCCTTGGTAAACATATCCGTCGGATTCTTCGAACCAAGAATATTCTCGAGCTTCAACTCTCCTTCTTCTAAGAGATCCCGAATGAAATGATAACGAATATTTATATGCTTCTAACTAGCATGATAGGTTGAGTTCTTGGCTAAATGTATAACATTTTGACTGTCGCTAAACAGAACATTATCTCCTTGTTCCTTTCCCAACTCAGCTAATAATCCTTGTAACCAAATTATCTCATTGCTCGCTTCCGTCACCGCTACGTACTCCGCTTCCGTAGTAGACAATGTCACCAATTTCTGTAACTGTGAGTTCCAACTCACTACAGCTGACCCCATAGTATAAACAATAACTGGTCGTACTTCCTGTTTTATCTACATCACCTGCGAAGTCTGCATCCACATAATCCTTCAAGATAGAACCACCTCTTTCATAACACAATGGTACGTTTTTGTTACCTCTCAAATACCTGAGAATCCACTTCACAACTTCCCAATGTTTTTTTCCTGGGTTGCTTGCATATCTACTCACTACTGCCACTGCATGTGCAACATCCGGTCTCGTGCACACCATAACATACATTATACTCCCAATAGCTGAAGAATATGGTACGTTAGTCATGTACTCCTTTTCTTCATCTGCCTTCGCACACTGCATACTTGAAAGACGAATCTGATTTCCAAGTGGAGAACTAACTGGTTTAGCATTCTCCATAATGAACCTTTTCAACACTCGTTCAATATATTCATCCTGACTAAGCATAAGAATTCCCTTAGCTTAGTCCCTTATGATTCTCATACCAAGAATCTGTTTTGCTTCACCAAGATCTTTCATATCAAACTCACTTGCTAATTGTTTCTTCAAATTCTCAACTTCTTGTAGAGATGTTATGGTAACCAACATATCATCCACATACTAGTAGTAATATGATGTAGTCAGAACCATTCCTTTTGAAGTAACATCAATGATCTGCATTACACCGTGAGTAACCACTTCTATGCATGAAGTTATCAAACTTCTTATACTACTGTCTCGGGGCTTGTTTTAAGCAATACAAACTCTTCTTTAGTTTGCACACCATCTCTTCCTTGCCTTTTCCTATGAATCCTTCTGGCTGCTTCATGTAAATTTCTTCATCTAGGTCACCATGAAGATAAGATATTTTTACATCCAACTGTCTAAGGTAGAGATATTCAGCAGCCACTAGACTTAACACTACTCTAATAGTAGTCATCTTTACAACTGGAAAAAATATCTCGTTGTAATCAACACCAGGTTTCTGGTGAAAAAATTTCACAACCAACCTCGCCTTGTGGTGAATTTCTCCATTTGCTTCAGATTTCATCCGATAAACCCACTTGTTATACAACACCTTCTTACCTCTTAGTAATTTTGCTAACACCATGTGCCATTCTCATCAAGTGAATTCATCTCATCCTCCATAGCAATTTGCCACTTGATTGAATCATCAACCGCTACTGCTTCCTTAATATCTTCAGGTTCACCTCCATCCGTAAGTAATAGATAATTCAAAGCATACCTTGGGTTTGGTTTAGGAGTTCTTGAAGATTTTCGTACTTCTTGTGAAACTGTAGGAATAACTCCCACAGCAGTAGAAGTCTCTTCAACTTGTACTTCTCCGCCATTAGCAACATCATGCTCTTATTGTTCCACACTTCTTCCAGAAACATCATCAATATCGATATACAACTCCTTATCGACGTTGCTTGACCTGACATCTTCAACTTGTGTTGTATTCCTGTCCTTGTACAGCTCATTCTCATTAAAAGTGACATCTCTACTTCTAATAACTTTGTGATCCTCGTAGTCTCAAAGTTTATACCCAAAAGCGTCAATTCCATAACCAAGGAATATACACTTCTTTGCTTGAGCACCTATCTTAGACCTCTCACGGGACTAAGATGAACATAACCAACACAATCAAAAACTTTCAAATATGAAATATTTACCTTTTTTCCAGTCCAAACCTCCCCTGGTATCTTCATATCTAATATACTACTAGGTGTCCTGTTAATTAAATAAGCAGTCGTCTCTATTGCATGTGCCCAGAAGATCTCGGGCAAACCAGACTGCAACCTCATGCACCTTGCACGTGTATTCAACGTCCAATTCATACGTTCTGCTATTACATTCTCCTGTGGCGTCCTTGGAACTTTCCTCTCCAAACGAATTCCATTCTTAGCACATAACTGTAAGAATTTTGTTTTGTCATACTCACCACCGTTGTCTGACCTTAGACACTTCAACTTCAGACCAGTTTTTGTTTCAACCAAAGCTTTCCACTTCTTAAAAAATTCATACGCCTCGAACTTATTTTTCATGAAGTAAAGTCATACCTTCCTTGAGTGATCATCAATAAAGGTGACATAATAATGGAATTCGATGTGAGGTGCAACATCAATTGGTCCCCATACATCGGGAACCAAATCAAGTTTCGTGTTTCTCAAGTCTCTTCCTCCTCTGTTGAAGCTACCCGTTTTTGCTTTCCAAGAACACAGTCTTCACAAAAACTCATATCAACAGACTTCACCTTTGGTAGATATCCTCCCAAACGTAGAATCTTCATGTTATTCTCACTCATGTGCCCTAATTTTCTATGCCATAAGTTAGTGTCTTCGCCACTACTAGCCACTGCTAAAGTAGTTCTATCTGAAGTCTGGTATAGGGTATTGACTCTAACTCCTCGAGCTAACACCATAGCCCCTTTCTTTACTTTCCAATTGTGTTTCGTTAACACAACTTCACAGTCATCATCACAAACTTGGCCCACAGACACCAAGTTCTTCTTCAAATTTGGAACGTGTCGTACATCCTTCGATTTTCATGTCGAACCGTTGACTTTAAGATCACATCACCCAAACCAATGATGTCGCATGCTTCACCGTAACCCAATAATACTTGGCCATAGTAGCATTTTTTTATAAGAGATCATAATACTCTTATCACCTGTCGCATGGAAAGAAGATCCGGAGTCTATAATCCAAGGTTCATCTTTCTTGTCCTCATAGAGTAGTAGAAAACCTTCCGTAATCACCTTCTTGTTATCAACAAGGACATTCACCGGTTACGCAGCTGCAACTAAGTTGACCTCTTCTTGATTACCTTTGTTTCCACCATTATTAGCACCTTTGTTTTCCGGACAATCGCGCTTGAAGGGTCCTGCTTTCTTACACGCCCAACACTCAACAACACCTCTAGCCCGGGATTGAGATCTCCCCCAAGACTTTTCTCTAGACTTCCATATGGATTTGTTATTATTGTTCCTATTTGAACTCCTGCCTCTATCTTCTTCATGCATACTTAAGGACGATCTTGAAGAACTAGAAACATAACCTTGTTCTATTATTCTTTCCTCTTCAGCAATTAACCTTTGTTGCACATCATCAAGCTTCAACTTCTCGCTCCCTGCAGAATCTAATGGTTG
The DNA here is from genome assembly GCF_003573695.1 of Papaver somniferum. Lineage (NCBI taxonomy): Eukaryota > Viridiplantae > Streptophyta > Magnoliopsida > Ranunculales > Papaveraceae > Papaver > Papaver somniferum. The sequence goes on along the minus strand of NW_020652970.1, from coordinate 159,664 downwards.
TCGTTGCAGTCTCCCAACTCTTTGGTAATGATGACAACAAACGTAAAGCTTGAACTTCATCATCAAAAGTAATACTAACTTTTGAAAGTTGATAAATAATTGATTTAAACTTCCCAAGATGTGCTGAAATCGCTTCGCCTTCTTGCATCTTCAGATTGAATAGTTGTGCGCACAACATAATCTTCCCCGAGGCTGATGACTTTTGATACAACTTTTAAAGTCTATCCATAAGGTCCTTCGTACTAGTAACCTCTTGTACGTTATTGTAGACCTCCTCCCTTAGACATCTACGGATCACGGCTACACACTTGCGATTAAGAGTTGTGCATTCATCGTCTTTGCGTGCTCCCTTTTTTGCAACTCCACCCAATGGATCAGCAATGTCTTTCTCATATAGGTAGTCTTCCATCTGAGACTTCCAAAACGCAAAGTTCTTCCAATTAAAAACTTTAACCCTAGCTACCGTAATTTCGTTATTATCACCCATAACACCCACTCCAATCGTACTACGATAAACCCTAAAGCTCTAACCCGAGCTCTGATACCAGTTGACAGGATTTTCTTAGGGAATCACTGACAACCGCGAAATAACGGATCTTGAGATATTATTATGAATAATAAGTAAACCAAGCACAAGCAACTATAATAATAAGATATAGATAAATCAACTCACAAGACACAAGATTTATAGTGGTTTGACCAATATAACTTGTATATATTGTCTACGTCCACTTTGAGCCGCACTAAATCAAATCCACTATGAAGGAAAAATGATTACAATGTCGTGTGAATCTCAGCAAACCCTTGGTTACACTGCAACAAGTACCTGAGACGATAACCTTGTCTCTTGTTCCTCACCAATATGCGATCACAACGAAACCCTAGCTTTTCACCCAAAAAGCTACACAAGAAATCTCTAACCGATCTCTTAATCATTTTCTACACAATATAATTATACAAGGCCTAATTATCTATTTATATAGGTAACAAACTTGGCCACCAATAATTCTAGCCGTTTTAAAAACTCCTTTCCTAAATAACCACGGCTAATTTTAGAAAATAATAATTAGTCTTCAATAACTAACAATACTTTGAGTCAAAAAATTCTCTCAAACACTGGCCAAGACTAAGAATGAGAGGGGCGCAAGGTTAAATGTAGCTTGGCTAGCTAGAAGATTACTTGTATAATAATACGATATACCGCTACTTTTGATCAACTATCAGTTATTAAATGCGTGGGATGATCATGCATGTGCCACGGTCAGATAGCGGAATCTTCTCCAAGTGGTGTATAATCAAGGATGATTTAAGTTTTTCCAAGTCGATTCAAAAAGAAATTTGGGAGCAAAAGAGGAACGCTAAAAGTTGCGTAACAAAAAACGAGTTGATTGGGTAGAGGTCTTAAAGTCGAGGAAAATTAATCAAAGTCGGAAGTTTGCATGAAATTCATTCAATCATGGATAAGAAATGAAGGGAGTGGTTTTTACTTTTATGATTCATCCATGGGAGCAGCTCCTCAAAGTGTAGTGGGTCAGATCAATCATGTTAAGATATTATCGAGTCAAAGTGTGGTCAGATGGTCAATTTTTTTATCCAATGTCAAATTTTTTTGGAAAGTTTCAATCACATTGAGAGACAAGTCTTGCGGTAGAAGTTCCACTTTTCTCACCTCAGCATTTGAAAAGTTTATGGAAGGTCAGGTGTAACAGTGAAATCGTATAAATGCTAATTAAAATATCGCTTTACGCTAATAGAAATAGCTTTAGAAAAACATTGATATGAATAACCTTTTACGTTATTCAAAATAGGGTTTTACGTTATTAAGATCGGTGTTTTTTTCTCAGCCATTAGATTTTTAATAATTCTTTTTAATCTAAGGGTCAGAAATAAAAAACATTACTCAGAAAAGTCATTTACGCTATTATTAAGATTAGCTTTTTTCGTTGTTTTGATTGGCGCTTTTTGTCACCTAGTGCACTATTCTGAATATCGTTTTAGGCTAGTCTGATTAGAGTTTCCATGCTTTTACAGGGCGTCCCACGAAACCATGAAACACTGTTTGGATTTTCGGTAAAAAACAACAACTTGGAAACCAGTAAATTTGATATTCCACAATTTATCCACATTTAAAATAGCATGGATTCCACCATAAAACATGCTTTTACTGGGTTTTGATTCCAGACCCGTTATAAAATTTACTCAAAAATTGGTGGCAATAAACAAATTAGAGTTAGAAATGGTATCCGACAGCACTCTTACGACCATATTTCATTGCATATATTATTCATGTTATTACATACTTGTATAAGCCTGATCAGCTAGGACAAAATGAGTCTCACAACGAAACTAATTTCGTTAGGTTTTTAAAAAAATCAGCAGTAAATTGGAAAAGTAATTTTTTTACAAATTACAGTTAGCTGGTCTGAGCTCAAAGAGTAAATAGACCAACTAATTTTATTGATATATTTCAACACAATACAAACTCACTTACCGCGTTAACTACTCAACATTCATAAAGTTCGGGAGAAAGCCGTGGAAAGACAAGAACTTCAAGTGGGGTGGATTTAGCGTTAGTCAGTCCAGGGCTCTCTGTCATATCAATAGGTGCAGCAGTAGGCCTCTTGAAGTCGAAACCATGCAGCAAACGAGCCAAAGCCAACGGCAAAACTTGCAGTGCGAAAGCAGTACCAGGGCAAATTCTTCTACCCGCCCCAAAAGGTAAGAGTTCAAAATCTTGGCCTCTAACGTCCATGCCTTTGTGCTCTTCTAAGAATCTCTCTGGTTTGAATGATGTTGGATCAGACCATACTCGTGGATCACGATGAATCTTTGAAGCGTTTATAATCAAACGGGTTCCCGCAGGTACGTGGTAACCAGCTACGGTGCAATCCTCGGTTGATTCCCGGAGACCGGACAATGGACCTGAGTATAAACGCAGAGTTTCCTTCATTCCAGCTTGGATGTACACGAGGTTTTTGACATCTGACTCGCTTACTTGTCTGTCTCTGCCTACGTGGAGGTCTAACTCATCCTGGGCTTTCTTGAGTGCATCTTGATGGTTAACCAATAAAGCTAACGCCCAGACTGAATTTACCATATTTGTATCAGTTCCGCCCAGGATTAGAGTCTGCACGTCACAATATACAAAAACAAATCAATATCCGTCACACAAGCAATCAAATCAAATCAAATTAATCATAAAAGGTGTTTGTTTAATTAGTTACCAATCCGGTAGCTTTGTTGACGGTATCGGAGTCAAATTCCGATATTTTTTCATTTTCAAGTATAGTCATCATAACATCCATGAAATCTTGATCACCTCCTTGTTTTCCTTGCGCTTTCAATAAAGCTCTCTTCTTCTTATGCTCATCTAGCCATTCTTGCATCAACTCGTCGAGTTCTTTCGCAACTTTCTTCATCTCCTTTTCATAACCACCGATATCCAGCCATGCCAAGGACGGCACGGCATCCGATGGCACAAACAAACCCACCAACCGAAAGAAATTTCTCAGGCCATCTTGGCATCTCTTAGCTTCGTCGTCTACTTTGTCAGCGCCAAAGTTGTACCTTTTCCCGGCAACCATCATCACTGACATGTTCAGCGTCAAATCGCTAAACCATTGTTTCATTTCAACCAACGCTGGTTTCTTCCCGCACAGACCGTACAGCTCTTTAATGGATGTGTTAATTTCTTTACCCCATATGTGATACAAGGACTCGATACGACTGTGAGAAAGAACTTCTCGGTTGATGATCTTACGAAGCTCGCGCCAGTAATCTCCGTAAGGAGCGAAGCCGAACATGGCATAATCGTAACCCATGTGTTTCATGGCTACTTGACGTGGTCGAGAAGAGAAAACCTTGTCGTTGGTGGTGAAACACTCTTTTGCGACCTCCCAACTGTTGATAACAAGTGCTTTGTGAACACCTATTCGAATAACAAAGGCGGATCCGTATTTGTCTGCTAATTTCCCCAGTGTTATATGAGGAAGGTCAGGTCCGGCTAAGAGCGGGAGATGACCGATGATTGGCCATGCACCGGCTGGTTCAGGTGCCTGTTGTAACTTTGATGATGATTTATTCTTGGTACCGAATCTTTTGATGATGAAGTAGACAAGTAGAGCAATTGAAGCAGTGCCGTAAAACAAAGTGGGTTTTGAAACTTGATTCAGTAAGTCGAGATTTGCCATTATGTTTGTTTGGGGAAGTAGGAGAAGAAGATGGTTATGGCCTTAGATGATGAGCTTTATTTATAGTCCCTTTCAAGTTCAAGTGTGATGGATTCATGTATGGAGGGAATATTATAATGTCAGACATCACATTTTTAGCATCAAGATTTAAGAATCAAGGGGAATTGGATAAAAAGTTCCAAGTTTTTGGATGTTGAAACTTTTAGTCAAGTCAAAACAAATGAAATTGACTTTTGACTGGCTCTGCCTAAAAAAATACTAAAATAGACAGATGGTGAACTTTTTGTTATCAAAAAGTACACGTTCTTAGATGTTGAACGTTTTGTTCTTATGCATTAAAATGAATTGTTGGGAGCCGAAATGATGTATGCCACCTTCTTAAAATCAATTGTTTTGACTGCGTTTTTGTTCTCGTAGCGATCCTAGCCTAGGAATGGGATGGTGACGTCTTACATATACATATACACTAGTCACTTCGATGTTTCGTGGGGGAAAGCGATGAGAGTGTTTACTATACGATATACAGGATATTTATTGATTGATTTTATTTTATTTTTGTAAATTAAGTGCATTGAAAATAACTAATTTAGGAAGTTAGCAACCCTTCAGCTGAGTGGAGTGGAGTAAAAGTAGGAGATGATGGTGACAGGATGTAGTGGCTAAAGCCCTAATTCAAATGCATTGAACTTCTCTCTGCTCGAATGCAGGGGATGTGAGCGGGGATTTAAAAATAGGCGAGCTTTCGGATATCGCCAGAAAAAGTGATAAAGCGAGGTGCATGACGTCGCTTTTGTGAAATTCAGCGATGTACTGGACGTCGCTTTTAGGCGACGCCTTTCCCCTCGCTCAGAAAGTCTTAGCGAGTACACCTGGTGTCGAACAAACCTTACTTACATGACTTTCATCACCCCTCACAGACAAAATCTCACTTGGTGGACCTCGTCAAGGTGATATTGTCGACCTCGCCCATATTGAAATTCCCTCCCCCACCGCTCCACTCAGTCCTCTCCTCCTGGTGACGTGTCAACACTGCTCAACCCATACATCCCCTCCTCCACTCCACTCAGCCTTACATCATGGTAAGTAGAACCATCAAATATAGGAGTGGAGGATTTCATCCTAACATTAGATTTATCTACTTCAAGAGCATCCTTAATACAAGAGGGAGGTGTAGTACTCCAATTCAAAATATGACTAAAAGTTTTGGTTTCTTTGGCCAAGGTATCTGCTACATTGCTTGCAGTTCTAGGGATATAAAAAAAACCTAATTTTTTTTGACAAAGGTTTAATTCACTCTTGACTTCTTCCATTATGGCTTGATTCTCCCATTCAATTCCTGAATCTTTCCCATTCGGATATTCAAAGAGATTTTTGCAATCTCCTTCTACCAAAAAATTGGACAGTCCTTTTTCAACTGCCCATTTTACTCCCTGCAGCAATCCTATTGCTACCGCTTCTTCAACGGTAGAAGCTGTGAATGGTCCTGCTCATCCTTGCTCAAAGTCACCTGCATAATTCCTAAGAATTAAATAAAAACCTGCAGACATAGTCATTGAAATCCAGGCTGTATCTATATGGATTTTCAATTGTGCCCTCATAGGAAGGGACCAAGTAGAGGAAATCAATCTGTCAGTGTTCACCTGTTTGATAGAATGGTTTCCTTTAAACCAAAAATCTAAGAATCTTTGTATTTCTAAACTTAATTGAACACTGGATTGTTGGGTCTTTTCAAAAACTCTATTGCATCTCTCCTTCCAAATAAACCAAGCTTTTGTTAATATTAGTTCTATAGAGATAGTTGGATTTAGTTTTCCCAACCAATGCTTGAAAATATCTAAAAAGGTTGTGGTACTGTTAAAACAAGGTTCCACAGGGTTTGGCTCTGCAGCCCAAACAGATTTAGCAAAGGGGCAAAAAATCAGAAGATGTTCTACAGATTCAACTTCATTACAACCAAAAGAACAGTTGGATGAATATCCTCCATAAATTTAGATAGCTTCAAGTTTGTGGAAAGTGCACTTTGTAAGCATTTCCAAGCAAAGATTTTTATTCTGTCAGATATCTCTAGATTCCACAACTTTTTTCAAAAAGAGTCAGGTTGTCCTAAGTTGTAATGGTTCACTGTTTTCTCATTTAGTTTGTTGTACATGGGCTTGACAGTAAAGATACCAGACTTAATAAGCAGCCATCTTAGAGTGTCAGGTTTTCCTCTCGCTATTCTAGTATTGATAATCTTTCAACGATGTGATTAGGGAACATTTCCAAAATTTAAGTAGAATTCCACTTCCTTGTGATTGGATATATAAGATCTTTCACAAGTGTTAAATGGGTGTTTGTGACTGTTTTCCAGCTACTGAGGTTGTTTTCCAAGTTAAGGATCTATTTATCTTCCCAAATATTAGTGTTATAACCATAACCAATTTCCCAAATACAATTTTGTTCTACTAATTGAATACCTTTACTTATGCATCTCCAAATCCAGGAACTAGTTGTTGTTTTTTTTTGCCTTGGAAGGAGAAGTATTCCTAAAATATCTAGGTTTTAATTGAGATACCCATAAGGCTTTTGGTTCTGTTAAGAGTCTCCAAGCTAGTTTAGAGATCATAGCCAGGTTAAATTTATGAGCATTTCTTAGACCTAACCCTCCCTTGTATTTAGGCTTACAGAGAAAAGAATAGGATTTAAGGTAGTATCCCTTATAGTCTGTTTCTTTACCCCACCAAAAATCTCTCTGTAAAGTATCTATTTTATTCGTAATTTTCTTAGGAAGGATAAACAACTCTTTTGATAGATGGTCATACTCGCTAAAGTTGCCTTATTTAGGAAAAGTTTACTTGTTTGAGCAAGAATCTTGCCCGTCCATATTTTTATTTTGTTCTCCATCTTAGTAACTAAACCATCAAAAAGTTTTATTTTTGCCTTGGTAATGAAAAGTGGAGTCCCTAAATAGGAGTCTAGAGGGGTTTTTTTTTCAAACAAGTTTACTTATCATTCTTTGTTGTTTAGGTTGAAATTTTTTACTAAAGTATATCCCTGATTTTTCAAAATTAATGAGATGACCAGATGCTTTGCCAAAAGATTCAATTAGAGCAAGCATGTTATGACATTCTCTTAAATATTCTCTAATGAAAAGCATGCAATCATCACCAAAAAAAAGATGAGAAATAGGGCTATTATTAGGAGTGATTTTGATACCATTTATTAACTTCTCATCCTCCCCTGCTATAAGCATTCTGGAGAAGATCTCCATACAAATAATGAATAAGTAAGGAGATAGGGGATATCCTTGCCTGAGTCCCCTAGAAGGTTTGAAGTATTCTCCTGGACTTCCATTGAGTAAGCCAGCAATAGAAGAGGTAGAAATACGTTGGTGGATGAGATTGCAAAATCTACTATCAAATCCAAAAGCTTTCATTGAGGAAAGCAATAAATCCCAATCAATCCTGTCGAAATCCTTGGACATGTCAATCTTTATGCCCATTCCAGCACGTTTAACTTTCTTTTTCTTAAAGGAATGAATTATCTCTTGAGCAATGATGATATTGTCAGAGATTTGCCTTTTAGATAGGAAATCAGCTTGGAATGGGGAGATTAAAGTATTAAGGAGAGGCTTCATCCTGTTTGATAATATCTTAGCTATAATTTTATATATAGTGTTACAAAGTCCAATTGGTCTAAAGCCACTTGGATCTTTAGGGTGCCTACTTTTAGGGATCAGGAATAGAAATATTTTGTTGAATTCAGGGTGAAGCACACCTGTTTCAAAAAAACATTGAATGGTAGAGATAACTTGGTTTTAGTTTTTTTGTTACTTGCCAGATCTCCTCAACAAAGGGAATAGAATTGAGGGATGCATTCTCTTTAGGGGAGATGTAGGTGATTATGTTCTGAAAGAGTAAAGGGTTATGGGATAGAGGAGGAGAAGGGGCAGAGAAGAGTTGTGAGAAGTAATCCTTCAGAGTTTCTTGAATTTCCACTCTTTTAAAAGATAATTCATTATCTTTTCTCTTAAGGCATTTAATATTGTTCCACTTTCTTCTTTTCAGAGTTCTGGTGTGAAAGAATTTAGTGTTCTTTTCACCTAATTGAACCAGGTTGTCTCTAGATTGTTGTTTATCTATGGCTTCTTGGGTTGCATAGAGATTTTCTAATTTAGAAAGTTTATCTTTAATCTTGTGTTCCTTTTGGTAAAAAAAGTTGGAGTTGTTTAAGTTGTCTATTTGGGACAGTAATTGCTTGATTTGTTTAGAAGGAAGTCCAAAAATGTGTTTTCTCCAGTAATCTAGGTTGGTTTGAACAGTCTTGAGATTCAGGATCAGAGAATTTGTAGGATTCTCTTTTATGATATGATTCTAAGTCTCTTTAATGGTTTGAACACAGGAGTTCTCTTTTTTCCAGGTATCATAGAACTTAAAAGTATATGATTTCTTAGTATAAGTAGTATATAAGTTCAAAACTATTGGTCAGTGATCAGAACCTGCAGCAACAAGATGTGACAATTCAACATTCTGGAATTTATTATTCTATTCTATATTGGATATACCACTATCAAGTCTTTCTGTTGCAGTCTTCTCTCTATGGTTATTCCAGGTGTAGTCATATTCTTTGAAACCTAAGTCAGTGAGGCCAGCTTTGTCTAAAATATTTTGATAGTATTCACTATCAGACTTCTTGAAAGGTAGACCCCCTAATTTATCTTCCTGGATAAAGATCATATTGAGATCTCCAAGTAAAACCCAAGGCATTGAATTAATATCTACTTGATTGGCTATGTCAGAGAGGAAGTCCCAGGCAACATTTCTGTTGGAAGGATAGGGACTTCCATAAAAGCAAGTTAGAAGCCAAGGTTTTGACTCAGAATTAGTTTGTACTAGAATGTTGATCATATTTAGGTTCCATTGCACTATCTCAAATGAAAATCCATCTACCCATCCTAGTGCTAATCCTCCAGCTAAACCTACATGATCTGATATATGTGTGTTGGGATACTCTTTAAGAATGTTTTTGACTAGGTGTCTCTTAGATTTAGTTTCTGAGAAAAAAAGAATTTCAGGTTTATCATTATTAATTAACTGGTTCAGGTGATTTTGTGTAAAAGGATTACCACACCCTTGAACATTCCATGCTATAATTTTCATATTATAAACTGGGGCTATTTCCCTATGCAGATTATACTAAGGTTGAAACTAGAAATTAAATCTTGTGCACGAATCATAAACAAAGGCAATTATATAATTTAAATGAGCAACAATTAAGAAAGCAGGCAGCAATTAAATCACGGGAGAGTTAAAGAATAGTTAAAGAAACTGAAATTCAGAAGTTTTTAGGGTTACCTGGTTTTCGACCTTAGGCACTGAAGGGGAATCTAGAGTAAAGGGAATTGGTAAGTAGTCATCTGTTGCCTGATTCTGTTCTTTGAGATTGGATCCATATTGATTGAATGTATGCAAATTGTCGGAATTAGATACCAAAATACGGAGTTCCTCAGAAGAAGAAGAGGATAAGAAATCGGGGACTGATAACGAAAGCTGATTTGGGCTGAGTTATAGGTGATGCAAAAGATGGATGCAATGCAATTATGCTTGACTCAGATGACTTATCATGAGATGCTACAGTTGACGATGTAATAGATTCAGTAGACAGAGGAGGAGAAAGATTTTACTTTGCGTCTTCAAAGGGAAGAGACGAGAAGGACAATATTCTATTTACTATGATCGGTTCCGGTTCAGGTCTAGAGATCACCGGAATAGAAGAAACCTTTTCAAACCCAATAACTTGTTCCGAGCTGATCTGAACCGGTCTCATAGGACCAATGACTCTATGAGTCTCTGAGTTACCCGATTCACCAGGTGCAGAGCTTGATCCATGCAAAGGTATGAAGTTTTCTGGCAAATTAAACGGGAAGGTTCTCTTTCCCAAGATTGAATTAGTAGCTAATGGCATCTCTTCATCATATGTTACTGGCCCTAGAACTTCATAATCTCGATTTGAAACTAATTGGCTTATAAGAGATTTGTCAACTGTTGGACGCTCTTCTCTGTAAAGATCATATAAAGTTTCTCTATTTCTTGGGATAGCCAAAAACCTCTCCACTAATCCCATATTTCCATGAGCATCCGTGTTATCTAGGGGATTCCAAATTTGGATAGGAGTGTTATCTAAGACGAAAATATCATCAGCAGGCCCATGAGAAGGCATGGAGATGTCATAAATATCTTCTAATGGTCTATGCTGAAGGATGACACACTGATTGATCTTGTCTCCAAATCGGTTGCAGTGAGAGCAGAACTTGGAGGGAAGGTTGAGGTAAGAGAAGTAGAGCTCTCTGACAGGATATTGGTCGACCCTAACAAGAAGATTCTTAACTAGTGGTTTTTCAATGTTAACCCAAACTAATACTCTTGGTTCGCAATCAAAACTTCATTTTTCAACTCTACTGACTATGCCAATCCTACTGGCTATTAAGCCTATACGCTCTCCATCTCTATGCTCATGTTTTGTATTAGAAATGCAAGCCAATAGTGGGATTTCCTTAACAACTTCAGTGGATATTTGCATACCTGGGAAAGACGATATTTCTGACATTACATTACCATAAGGGTACCAAGGACCATTCAATGCAATCCATTTAAGGTCATCAGCTGAATGAAAAGTAATAATGAATAGATTTGGATCAACCTCTCTGATTTGAAACCCTATATTAAGCCCCCGAAAGTGACGAAGGACACCCCTTATATCTATAGTTTTATAGGTTTATGTTGAGAGAATTCTATCTAAAATTCTATTACTCTTTAATGCCAAAATCTCTCATTAACGCAGGTGGAGTAGGTAGAATACCAACATTTGTATAATTGGCATACCTCTGAGCTACAAAAAGTCCACTGAGATGCTTGTATAAGTTGTAGCGACTCATATTGAATAATAAAAAGGATTAAATAGAAACAGAAATGGGAGAAGAAGTAAATTCACATGAGATAAGAAGTAAATAGTAAAGAGCACAGAAGAAGTGAGAAGGTAGGACTTCTCAAGAGTTTAAGTATTGTCTGAAACATACCAACAATTTTCAAATCTCGAGAATCACATTTTAAGATAAAGAATTGTGAAAATTAAGGATAAAACCTCAGCCAATCAAAAACCGACAGCAAAAGGCTAAGGTAAAAAACAACTAGGTTTCAGAGAGAATTTATTTCCTAGAATTATGCAACACAGAGGCGTCAAAATCAGAGACAAGTATCACTCAGCAGAATTCGATGGCAGCAGAAATTAAATGTAAAGAAAACAATTTGACTATAACCCTACGTTGTATTAATATATGGGGATGGGAAGGGCTAAACCAAGGTTATTAGGATTCTAAAAGACTAGTAGACACCTACAAAAAGAAGTATCAAGAGAAGATACAAGATAAGGGGAAGTATATGTACTAACTAGGTATGCAGCTTAAGTAATATCTATGATAACCTGTATCCAATTAATGCATCTTTCCATTAATCAAATTTAACAGAGAATACGAGGAACACAAGAAGATAAGGGGACTGAATAAGTTTTAATAAAACGTAAGAAAAGGGAAACGGAGTAAAAGCGGAGGAATAACCAAGAAATTGCTGAGATTATAAATTCGCTCTCAGTTACCGGAGAAGCAAATCACGGTAAAGAAAATCACAGAGAAGAGAGAAAAAATGGCTTGCAATCATTTTAGGATTCCATTAGGTGCCCCAATATCATCTACTAAGGTAATACGCTGTCAAGAGGGATAATTTCATTGAATGCAATATTATCGTTGTGTTAACTGTCAACGGGAAGCATACTTATATCCCGCTCAGGCACAGAGATTGGCTTTTTGTAATTTGAGCAAAGCAGAGAAGGAAAGGATAGGGAAACAGGCTATCAAAGACCTACATACTCGCTTGGATACCGGAGTTCAGTAACATCATTTATTTCTTATTTGAATATCCACCAGGCATGGGTTATCATATATGCATGAAAAGTCCGTTATATATCAACAAGAGAGAGATGGGGGTTAATAGAGGTCAACGATTCCGAAGAGGAGGAATAAAATACCAAGAATTACATAAGCTAATGGAGAAAACGGTGAAAAAGAATTTGTTTTACGCGTTCGTATGTTAGGGTTATATAGGTGTTGTTGAAGTTGTCTTTGAATTTATAGCTGTTTATCCCAGTGGTTTTGTTACGTTTTATTTCTATTTCTATGTTAATCTTAAAATTATTAAAGTGTCTCTAAGCTGCTAATCTCAATTTCAATTATGGGTTGATCGAAATACTATCAGAGATGAATCCTTCATTATGAGAATAACAAGTTAGATGAGTTGGTCTCCTTGCTAAAGATGGAGATGAAAGGAAATATCCCGGAAAGGAAAAATTAAAGATCAATGCAAAAGTTTTAGAACCCTGCAATATCCTAAGAACGCACAATTTTAAACATTATATGATGCATATGATGAATGAGATGACCAAGAAAATAAGAAACTAAATAATGAATGAGATTAACTCAATACAATATGTGTATGATGAATTAGGAGAAACAAGGAAGCCAATTTCAGATAACCATTATAAGAATTTGAACAGAATCGGGACAATAATGGATGACTATAACCCCTTTCTTAGATCCCAATCTGGCTTGGGATCGAAAACCACATGGAAGATTTAGTCAAATAGCATTGGACTAGAGAGAATTGCAGAAAGGAGATGGACAAAAAGTTGAAGAAAAATAGCCGTTTGGAGGAGAGAGGGAAGAGCGATTTATTGTTTGATTTGATATGATACAAAAAAAAATGTTTTGCCAATGAAATATATCAACTAAATTGATATGATCATTTTTTTGGTTTATAAGAGCCAAACTCTATGGCAAGTTTTTATGGGGATGACCAACTCACTCATATTTCATGCTAGATGGCCTGGCAGGCCGAGCCACTATGGTAAAAGTAATAAGCGATCGAGTCTCTGTCGGGTGGTGGAGTTCAGATCACTAGCGATTTCCTTTGAACCGCTAGACCTAGTTTCGACCGCCAACAATCGAGACTCCCCTGATTTCGATCGGTGCTCTACCGTGTATAAGTATCACCATTCTCTTCAGTTTTCATTCACACAGATTCTTCTTCCCTTCTCTAGAGAGCAAACCACGGCGAATTTTTGTTTAATTTCTTTAAAAATGAGTACCAAAATAAATAGAAAAAGAAACAGAAACATAAAAGACAAAGGAAAGTCTAGCCCATATAGAATGTCGTCTGGGTCTAAGATAAAGAAAAAAAGTTCGAAAATGTTAGGCAACTAGTTGGATCTGGTATATTACCTACGTATATATCTAACCATCCCGAGCGGGTTAATTTACCTAAATTAAGATGTTGGTGGTATGAGAAAACCAAAGTGTTTGGGCTCCTCCTAGAAGTTGTTCAACAGTCTTTGCGAAGATATCGTTGGAAGCGTTTATATTTCATTAAAGACAAAAAACCACAAGATTCAAGTTGTGCGAGTTATAATAGAAAGTTGGTGGAACACTGCAAATATGTTCTTTTTCGAGGATTTCGAGTGTAGTAAGTTTTATTTTTTATTCAATAGTTTAATTTTTTATTCAGATACAAACTTAAATTTTTAAAGATTCAATTTTTAGTTTGATACAGGATTTAATTTTATGACCATGTTGTTTCTAGAGTTCACACCGTTAGATTTGTATATGTTGACGGGAATAAAATGTGAGGGTGATATACTACAATTTAACCAATTAAAGTGGACATCAGAAGGAAAATGGAAACAATTACTTCCCTTGTAAGCAAATTATACTGAAAAAAAAGCCAGACTCCAGAATGTTACACTCATATGATTAAAAGTGCCTGGATTGAAGGCTTTTTTGAACCGTTGTGCTGCAAAAAAGGGTAATAACAAAGTTGACGATTATCCCGAGCTTGAACGTATATTTTTTTTATGGGTGTCAGGCCAAGTCATGTTCCCCAATGCTAGCTCAGTGGTATTAATTGGTTTTCTCGAGTCTTTAGAAGATTTAACTAAAGCACCAAATTATGATTGGGGTTCTGCAATTTTCGCTGAGCTATACTTAAGTCTCGGTGAATGCTCGTCTAGGAATAAAGATAGTTTGAATGGATTTCGGGTCGTATTGGAGGTAAGAACCACAATCCCTTTCTATTATTTGATTCATTATCGAGTTTTATAAAAGATATTCGATAGATACCTTGACTTTTTATCCGATTCCATCTCTGCAAATTTAAGACTCGGATACCATTATGAACCAGTCCTAAATCTAACTGAAAAACCGAGGTATAACAACCAAACCCAATAATTCATTCGGCAATCTGTATGGACTAAACTCCAATATATTTCCGAGAGCACCAACTTAAAAACGAGCTCAATCAAGTGATATACCAAAGATCTTTATCTCTATTTCTCAATTCAATCTGCAATTGAACAGATAGGAGTCTGTGACCTAATTGATATGAGAAATAACTTGGAAGGTGCCAAAGACCAATGCCCAAGTGTCAATCAAGTTATATCCATCAAACAAGGTCGGATTTATCAACTGATTGAACTACGCATAACCTGTGATATTTCAATTATATAAACAAATATAATGTGGAAAAGAAATAACACAGACACCAGAAATTTTGTTAACGAGGAAACCGCAAATGCAGAAAAACCCCGAGACTTGGTCTAGATTGAACACCACACGGTATTAATCCGCTACAGACACTAACCTACTACAAGTTAACTTCGGACTGGAATGTAGTTGATCCCAAACCAAGTCTCACACCGATTGAGGTAAAATGGTGTTCCTTACGCCTTTAAAACCACGCCGGATTCTGTGTACTTGATTCCCTTAGCTGATCTCACCCACAACTAAGAGTTGTTGCGGCCCAAAGTCGAAGACTTATAAACAAACCTGTCTCACACAGATAAGTCAACTCTGATAGATAAATCTGTCCCGAAGAGCAGTCTTGAAATATCAATCACCTCACAATAACTTAACTATATGGTGATATAATAATTTACTGCGGAATCACAAAGTCTGAGACGAAGAACTTTGTGATTACTTTTTATATCTTACCTATTAGAGATAAATCTCGAGAAAATCTTATAGAAGATAGTACTCAACACGATATAACAAGTAAGATCAAAATATGCAACTACAGAGAAAATAGTTGGATCTGGCTTCACGAATCCCAAATGAAGTTTTCAAGTCGTTAACCTAATAGGGGTTTGGAAAAAACCTAGGGTAAAGGAGAATCGACTCTAGTTTGCAACTAGGACACATGAAAGTGGTGGGATCAGGTGTTCCAGTTGCTAAAGTTCTCCCTTATATAGTATTTCAAATCAGGGTTTGCTAACAATCAAAGCTAAGATAGCTTAGTAACAAGCATTCTATATTCACCGTTAGATGAACTTCTAATTTAATATTCAAACTAAGTTTGCTTTAAAATAAATCAATCAATCTCCACCGTTATATAGTTTTATCTTGTTACACACAAATGAAATATACCTTCATTTAGATATAGGTAACCGTACATAAACGTGTATATTGAGTTTGCTCAATAACAGTTAACCGAAGTTAGCAATATGAACATTTTTGTCTTAAACACATTAATCTAACACTTCTAGATCAAATATGATGATCAATCAATCATGAAATATAATCAAATTAATATAATTGTGTTTTGAACAGAGTTGTTCAATTGTTCACTATCTCGTAGAAATATATATGAACAAGTTGAAATAAAATGGGATTGGTTCGTAATTGTACAAAGTACCTATATAAGAATTAATTCATGAACATTAAGTCATGGTTTGCAAATATTGCATTCCTTAATTCATAAATGTTTAGTTCATGAGTATGAGAATCATACTTAACCGATTTTAGAACTTAACCACTGTGTTCGCAAACCAGGTATGCAAACAACAGCTCCAGACCTTGGCCTTGTCCAGCCGTTCGCAGACCAAGTATGCAAACAACTGTCCCTGACCTAACTCAGGTGAAACCGTTCACGTACTAGGTAGGTTCCCGGACCTTTACAAGTAAAAATGTTCGCATACTATGCACGGAAACAAGGTTTCTGGACCTGAATCATAACAATACAGTATGCAATATCCAGACATGGTTAATTATTCTGAAGTCCCATTTCAATCATTGAAACATTCTTAGAAGACGACAATAGATGTCTCATACAAACTATTAGCTTCAAGTAATTTTCAAGTGATCGAATGATCAATACAAAACTTTCCAAGTCGACATCAAATGATTGTCTCACACAAATAATGTAAGATGTTTCAAGGCAATTTTCATATGATCATATTTTGACTTAATATTTAGTTTCCAACAAATAAATTGTCTCCAACTTAACTCGTCAAGAATAATGCTGAACATAGTTACAGAAAAAAACTTCCAACACATATTTCGAGAAATAGATAACCGAGATAAACTCAGCTAGAAGTATCAAATGTGTATAATATAAAAGTATATATAGCTATATAACTTAGTCTCATTAGAGGATAAAATAGAATAGACTTCTGAGTGATAGATAAGTTTTAGTCTCCACATACCTTTTATTGATGAAGTTCCTCCAAGTTCTCCTCAGTAGATCTTCGTCTTCAAACGATGAATGCCGTGAAGTCTAAAGCTCAACTACACATTTTATCCTAATCCGAGACAAAGCTATAAGTAGACTAGAAATCAAGACCATAGTTTTGATCAACTAAACTTGCCAATAAACTTGAGATATCAACGCTTGCGAGTTCGAACGAGCAGTGCTCTAACACTAACAACCGGTTAAAGTAGTAACCGAGTGTTCTGACCCTTTAACATCTGTTGGTAATTCTTTGGAACAAATTAGCTTACTCACGTGGTGGGGAGTAAAGAAAATAAATCATCTTGTCTTGTGGTTTTTTTTTTTTTTTTACAGATCCAATTAAAACCGGACCAGAAATACCAGAGTTTTTCCATTGATTTTCTAAAATTATAGTCCATTGATTTTTTAAAGCTTGTTCCTATGCATATGGTATATCCTTAGGTTTGACACTTTTGCACCTACTATGGGTATAGCAAAATAGCAAACACAAGCGGCTAAGTGACAGATACACCACTAAGGAACACGTGATAGAGACTCTAGAGAGCGAATAGACTCCATCGCTTAATGGTCATTACATCGATAGTTTTTATATCGCACGATCCTCTGATCATTGCTCTGTAGTTCATCATCTAATGGTCAAGATTCCACTCCCTGTAAACACTCAATGCCAAACTCCATCTTCCATACTTTTCTAATTTTCAAAAAAAAAAAAAAAAACTCTTCTAATTTTACAAATATGAACATGGCTGAGTTCATAAAGAACCAACAAGCCGCTAAAAATCAAATACGGATGCAAAAATTTACTATCACAAGAAGATGAATATATTTGCCGGAATTATGCTTATTTTACTCTACGTCTTGTCGTTGGTCCACTCCAAGCCAGGCCATCTTGGGAAAACGTATTTGTGATATTGAAAGAAGAAACAATGAAACTCAACAATCATGATGTGAATGCGTTGAGTAGTCGCTTCAGTGTAATCAATAAGAAAATTAATTTGCATATTTCTTTGGTAATGCAAGGGGGTCGAAATATAAGGAATGATAAAACTGTTAGAGCACTGCTCGGTCGAACTCGCAAGCGTTGCTATCTCAAGCTACTTTGTCAAGTTTAGTGATCAAAACTATAAGTCTTGATTTATAGTCTACTTATAGTGATGTATCGGACTAGGACAAATTGTATAATTGTCAACTGAAGACGAAGAAATACTAAGAGGAGCTTGTGGAACTTCATCATCAAAAGGTATATGGAGACTGAAACTCATCTATCACTCAGAAAGTCTATTTCTACTTTTTCTTCTTCTTGAGACAAAAGTCATATTATTTTATAGTATTCTATTTGTACACATTTGATATTTCAAGCTGAGTTTAACTCGCTTGCATATTACTCGTAATATATGTTGGTAAGATTTCTTTTTAACCAAGTTCATCTTATATTCTTGATGAAAGTCAAAAGATGATCATGTGAAAATCGCCTGGTAACATCTTACATGCTTTGTGTGAGACATTCATTTGATGTTGACTTGAAATGTTTCGTATTGATCATTCGATCACTTGAAAATTTCTTTGAAGCTAATAGTTTGTGTGAGACAGCTATTGTCGTCTTCTAAGAATATTTAAATGATTGAAATGGAGTTTATAACACTTACCTTATTGGCTTATAGACATAGTATGCGTACTTGCATATATGTTGATCCAAGACCGTTGTAGTATGCATACACATGTATGCGTACTAGAAAGGTCAGGTGAAGTCCGGGAGCCTTGGTATGCGTACCCATACGCGTAATGGAGAACTCAGTTGAAGTCCAGGAACTTTGGTATGTATACCCGTATGTTGTAGTAATTCGATTTGCGGTAAATACGGATTCGTTGCTCGGACTTGAATAGATTTAAAAACAAAAATATGTACAAAATTGTCACAAGATCAAGAGGAACCAGGACTCAGGATTCCAATGTGTTTCATATTCAAGTGGCTCAGAAATTAATCCTAGGCGATTATAGCTCAAAATAAAACAAGTATTAACTCTATCTTTGCCAAATTAGATTCCATAAAATATTACTTGTATATTATAAGCATGGCACATCAAGAATCCCTAGGACTAAGCATGTTCCATCAAACAAAATCACAAGTAATTAATTGAAATCATAAATCAATTAAAATCGGTGCAAAAAGTGAATTAAGAATTATTTAAATAACCACATGGCTGAAAAACAACTTCCTCCATCATCCCAGTATTGGGGTTTATCTACTCATGATAATCATGTTCTCAAAATACATACTTGATGCTCAAAATATGATTAAAAGAGTGAAAAATATAATACAGTGAAACTACGACCCTCTTTAAGCGTCCATAAAGGAACGATACCTTAGTGCTGCTGTTGATAAGCGACGCTGGTATTCTGCTGTTGAAGAACGACGCAGGTGTACTGCTGCTAGCACTGTTGAAGAACGACGGTCCTGGAGGGTCCGTTCTTCGTCTTCTTCTTCCTCCTCGAGCAGCAGCAGGAAGCTTTCTTGCAGCTTCCTGTTCTTCGTCTTCCAGCCTCTCTGATGCGTCTCTGTGGTCTCTAAACTTCCCCAAACTTCTTGATAAAACTTTCTCTCACTTCCCACCAGCCTTTATATACCAATAGGGTCCAAATAACTCGATTAAATCCGAGTTTATCTCCCTTTTTTCTTCACGTGCAGTTGAGAGAGAAATCTCTTTTCTGTTGCTTTGTACGCGTCTTCTGGCAATTTCTTACGCTCCAAACTTCTCCTAATCCTTAAACAAGACTAGATACACTTTACTTCAACGTAAAACTCTCCCAGAATCTCTAAAAATATATTTGAAAACTTCACAGAGAACACGTATTCTGTTTGGACTTTGATCGCTTCTCCCAGCCATTCCAGCCCAAGTTGATCGATAAAATCACTTGCATACGATCTGTTTATT
>NW_020652970.1:102954-138523 GCF_003573695.1 Papaver somniferum | reverse complement strand
TTTCATATTCAAGTGGCTCAGAAATTAATCCTAGGCGATTATAGCTCAAAATAAAACAAGTATTAACTCTATCTTTGCCAAATTAGATTCCATAAAATATTACTTGTATATTATAAGCATGGCACATCAAGAATCCCTAGGACTAAGCATGTTCCATCAAACAAAATCACAAGTAATTAATTGAAATCATAAATCAATTAAAATCGGTGCAAAAAGTGAATTAAGAATTATTTAAATAACCACATGGCTGAAAAACAACTTCCTCCATCATCCCAGTATTGGGGTTTAGCTACTCATGATAATCATGTTCTCAAAATACATACTTGATGCTCAAAATATGATTAAAAGAGTGAAAAATATAATACAGTGAAACTACGACCCTCTTTAAGCGTCCATAAAGGAACGATACCTTAGTGCTGCTGTTGATAAGCGACGCTGGTATTCTGCTGTTGAAGAACGACGCAGGTGTACTGCTGCTAGCACTGTTGAATAACGACGGTCCTGGAGGGTCCGTTCTTCGTCTTCTTCTTCCTCCTCGAGCAGCAGCAGGAAGCTTTCCTGCAGCTTCCTGTTCTTCGTCTTCCAGCCTCTCTGCTGCGTCTCTGTGGTCTCTAAACTTCCCCAAACTTCTTGATAAAACTTTCTCTCACTTCCCACCAGCCTTTATATACCAATAGGGTCCAAATAACTCGATTAAATCCGAGTTTATCTCCCTTTTTTCTTCACGTGCAGTTGAGAGAGAAATCTCTTTTCTGTTGCTTTGTACGCGTCTTCTGGCAATTTCTTACGCTCCAAACTTCTCCTAATCCTTAAACAAGACTAGATACACTTTACTTCAACGTAAAACTCTCCCAGAATCTCTAAAAATATATTTGAAAACTTCACAGAGAACACGTATTCTGTTTGGACTTTGATCGCTTCTCCCAGCCATTCCAGCCCAAGTTGATCGATAAAATCACTTGCATACGATCTGTTTATTCTTAACAGGCCTAGCCCAATTGATTTCAGGGATTTAATCTCCCTCAAAACTGCCCAGAAATCCAACAGAGAATTATCAGACGTGAACTTAGTTTTCCCGCCAAATTCCATTATTTGAACTTGAATGTGGTGTCCCCTTAACCAGACCTGGTGTCCCTTTAGCAGCTGCTTGGAAATGGGTCACCCCTTAGTAATTAGGTTACCCCTTATCCAAAATCAAGGGTCCATATAGCAAGTTTCCTCTGGGGCATTTTCCGCACTTTTTTCGGGGTTCCTCCGGGGTATTTCTGGGGTACTTCCGGTACACTTCTGGGGCGCTTCCGGCACTCTATCAATGGAGGTTCAAACGCCGCATTTTCAGCCAATTTCGCCGCAAATCCTTATTCTTCTGAAAACACCTACAAATATATAAAATAACCAAATAAGTACAAAAATGGGTGCTAACACTATATACAATTGAGATATATTAGACACATAAATGCGTCTATCAAATACCCCCAAACTTATTATTTGCTAGTCCCGAGCAAATCAAAACTACAAAATAAAATCCTAACTCACTGTCGCAGGCATCGTCGATTGCATTTAGCGTATGCAATAAGCCTTTAAACCCCTAGGTGGCCCTAGTGGCCGAGTTAAAGTCTCGGGAGGGCTTACCAGAGATATACCCACAAAACCTGTACTCCAGACCTTAGCTATCTACGCAGAACCTTGGAAGGCACTAAAGAATCTCCTTGGTTGGCATACTTATTGACTACAGGAAGAAGTACCCTGATGCGAAATTCCAATTGATGTACACGAGTTTGCATTCAAGCATACTAAAATTCATATAAAGTGACAGAGCTCTACTCAGATAGTTGCACTATGGACATCATATTCGGAGTCAAAACTAATCACATGGTTAGATCAAGAAGATGGATATAGAAAAACATAGATGGTTTTGATGTTTACTAAGTGAACGACGTTTCCCATATCTGTCTGAAGGCCTCCGCCAAAATGAACCTATCCTAATGGATTGAGATACTAGTCTGACTAATATCAACACATTGGCATATACAAGGGTACCAGTGGTCGATAACCTAACTCTAGGTCAACACAACTGGCATATACAAGGGTACCAGTGGTCGACTTTATTGAATTTATTCCTTTTGGTCAAATGGTCTGGTCTCAATTTCTTTCTTCTTTCATTTTTTTTTTTTTTTTTTTTTTTTTTTTTTTTTTTTTTTTTTTTTTTTTTTTTTTTTTTTTTTTTTTTTTTTTTTTTTTTTTTTTTTTTTTTTTTTTTTTTTTTTTTTTTTTTTTTTTTTTTTTTTTTCATGGTATCTCAATCACTCTAATTCACCCTAGCATTGGTAACAACTTGAATCGTGGGCCCCACCTATCACTTAGAGAAACATAGTTTAAAAAAAAATAAAATAAAAATAGAAGTGAAAAGGACTCAACGAGATATGGTGAAACTATCATGTTATTTCTAACACCTGAGCTCTGTGCTTTTATGAATAGACTCTTTAGATGTTTCCATCTAATCAGATTGGTTCCTCAAACTCCTACAATCAAAATGCTTCCATCCACTTAGATTAGTTAGTGCAATCCTCAATAGGCATAAATTTCTAGGCTCTGGAGTTTATTTATTGCAACTAAAAAGTTTCTCCCATACCCCCAAACTTAAACCTAACATTGTCCTCAATGTTCTAAAGATAAAATTAAAAACATGAACAAGGAGAAACTATTACCATTCGAAGAAAAAGAGTTAAGGAAAGATATTACCTGGTTGCATGAGTTTGGGTTACCTCCCAAGAAGTGCTAAGTTTAAAGTCTTCAGCCAGACATAGAAAAGGTTTAGTCAACTCGTACCGTATAACAATAGCCGAAATAACTGTGGGTCTTTAAAACCAAAAAGAGCTGACAAAAGGAAACTGCAGTGAACCAAGAAAATGTACAAGACTAGCATGCCCTTACCTAGTTTCTGGATAACTATCGCTAATTGCGGTTCAGGTTCAGGTTCTATGAAGGGGTCTAAATAGACTATTTTCCTCGGATGCATTTCCTCATAGGTAGGATTCAAATTATTAGGTCCTAGAGTCTGGAAAAACTCAGATAAGAATCTGGAATCACAAAATAACCTAAATAATTTAGGATCCTCTAAGTCAATTAGGTATGACTTACATAGTTGACCACAGTCAGAGTAGTGGTCATTCTGAAGCAAATGTGTCGATTCTAATTTCCTAAAGTACTTAGGCTTAGTCTTAGAACTTAATAAGTGACACATTTGAAATCTAAACGTTCCCACAGTTGGAAGAAAACTATTTGGTGGGAAAACAAAGTCAATCTGGGGATCAGAGCCTGGGCAAACCACATCAACCAGAGGATGGGTTTCTAACGACTGAACTTTTTTCATGACATCATTAGGTTCGGGAAACCTAGTATGAAGATAATCTTGTAAGATGGTTGAGGCATGGATATCAAGTCCTATGTGAGGCGACTTTCTGAGAGTTAAAGGTAAAGCACTAGGAAAGTGATAATCACCCCCAAACTTAGAGTTTTCAGTGTTTCTAGTTAGACTAGCCACAATCTCCCTAATTTCTAGGTCATCAGATTCCTGAAAATGGGCAATTGATTCTTCTAAGTTGTAATCTTGCGGTGTATCCTCATTAATATCTACGAGTTCATCTAAGACTATTGTTTCTAAATCGTACGACTCTGAAACAGTATTCTCAGGGTAAAACCGTTCCTCGAAACCATCATCGATTACAGTTTCTAAATCGTTCGACTCGAAAACAGTAGTCTCAAGATAAACCGGTTCCTCTAAACCTTTATCGGCTTCGTAAACAGGAAATACTACATCGTCTAAAACGGTGGTATCCCTAATCAAATCCTCGTCCTTTTGAATAGGTGAATAATCATAAAAATTATTTGGATTTGAACTAGAAATAATATAATCACTATACAGCTCAATTGGATTACTAGACTCCTGATCACTATGCCTACATATTTCAGATTCTTCATTACTGCTATCCTCATCATCATAGTACGAAAATGATTGAACCTTATCTAAATAAGTAGTGTCTTTTATTCTAACCTCGTCCTCTAAATTAGGCAAATATTCACTATTGATATCAAGGGTAAAATTAGAAACACCATTTTGGAAATTTAGATTATTTCGAGCAAGTCTTTCGTTCGTCTCAGCCATCAACTTGAGGGATTCCTCTATAGAAAGTTCTCTTTCGTCAAAAACTAAGTTATTCATTTCTGCTAACTTACGTGTTGACTCAGCTAATTTACGTGTTGACTCTAGTAAAGAGGAATTATCAGAAGGATCATAAAAATGACTACTTTTCAATAGTTTGATTGTATCCTCTAGAGACGAAGAACTAGTACTATAATATTCTTGCTCGTAAGACTGATGCATGTGTGGATAGTAATTGGGCTCACCAGGGTATGACCCATATCCTTCCAAAGGATGGCGTTCCCAACCACTATTCCCAACATGGTCATAAAAATGATGATGTCCATATTCAAATTCAGGTCGATACTCATTGTATTGGCTTCTATCATACCAGTTCGACATTCTTAATTGCAAGGGAATTTTACACAACCACAAACAAGGCCGACTCGACTCCACCAAAACAAACCTAAAGATTTCTAGCAAACAAAAAGCATGATGGCTCCACTTAGATTGTTTTCTAGACCAGCTTCTATTCCTTCGAAAAGGAATTCGTTACAATTTGAGCACACCCCTCTGGAATCAATCCGAGCTAATGTAAGTTGAATCGAGGCGAGGGAAGCTCAGTGGAGCTTTGATACCCAAGGCCTCACCGCTATCACAAGGCGGCGCAGTCACGCATTCAACTCACAGAAACCATCATGAACTTTGAAATGTGCTTAAAGAGCAACCAATATTTTTCGAACGAGTTTCCTATTAAGCTCGTTACCCTATTGGTCTCGTTCTATTCAAAATTTTAGGCTTAGGTTCGCGTTTGGTTTCGTTTTCCTAAGGCGGGCAAGAAGGAAACGGTGATGAAATCCGAGTCCTTATCTTGATTTGGCCAGGCCTTGCCCTTTACTAGGAAATTAAAAACAGTCCGGTTCGTCCTCAAACAATTATCACCTTAAGGCATACAGTAACCCGCTTGCAGGAGATTCGCGGGTGTTTCGATTGGACTTACCTCCCGTACCAGACGGGCGATGAACCGTTGTTGTCGACTCGGGCCACGACTCCTATGCCGTGTGCGAACCCGAGGGGCCGAGACGATATAGTAATCGTCGTCCTTCCCTGCAAACAGTTTGTATTTAATTTTTTTTTAATTTATAACCCTTCCGTAGGGTTTTTAAAAATAATGTCCAAAGTCCAGAATAAAGTCCAAATAAAAAGTCCAAAAATTACAAAAATTATGAAAAATAAAGCCTATTTACAAATTCTAAAAAAAATATATAAAAGCTATATACAAAAATAAATAAAAATAATAATAAAAATAAAATTAAATCCTAAAAAAAAATTATGTCTTTTTTCTCTTCTCTTTTAGCTTTTAGCTTTTAGCTTTAAGCTTTTTGTTCCCAAGTCCTTAGTATTCCACTTCGAACCTGTAAATCAAAGACACAAAAAGAAACGTAAAAAGGAACAAATAATAATAAATAAATAAAAAATTAAACCTAAAAACAAATCTATATACAAGTCCCCGGCAGCGGCGCCATTTTTGTTGTAGTAATTCGATTTGCGGTAAATACGGATTCGTTGCTCGGACTTGAATAGATTTAAAAACAAAAATATGTACAAAATTGTCACAAGATCAAGAGGAACCAGGACTCAGGATTCCAATGTGTTTCATATTCAAGTGGCTCAGAAATTAATCCTAGGCGATTATAGCTCAAAATAAAACAAGTATTAACTCTATCTTTGCCAAATTAGATTCCATAAAATATTACTTGTATATTATAAGCATGGCACATCAAGAATCCCTAGGACTAAGCATGTTCCATCAAACAAAATCACAAGTAATTAATTGAAATCATAAATCAATTAAAATCGGTGCAAAAAGTGAATTAAGAATTATTTAAATAACCACATGGCTGAAAAACAACTTCCTCCATCATCCCAGTATTGGGGTTTAGCTACTCATGATAATCATGTTCTCAAAATACATACTTGATGCTCAAAATATGATTAAAAGAGTGAAAAATATAATACAGTGAAACTACGACCCTCTTTAAGCGTCCATAAAAGAACGATACCTTACTGCTGCTGTTGATAAGCGACGCTGGTATTCTGCTGTTGAATAACGACGCAGGTCTACTGCTGCTAGCACTGTTGAAGAACGACGGTCCTGGAGGGTCCGTTCTTCGTCTTCTTCTTCCTCCTCGAGCAGCAGCAGGAAGCTTTCCTGCAGCTTCCTGTTCTTCGTCTTCCAGCCTCTCTGCTGCGTCTCTGTGGTCTCTAAACTTTCCCAAACTCTTTGATAAAACTTTCTCTCACTTCCCACCAGCCTTTATATACCAATAGGGTCCAAATAACTCGATTAAATCCGAGTTTATCTCCCTTTTTTCTTCACGTGCAGTTGAGAGAGAAATCTCTTTTCTGTTGCTTTGTACGCGTCTTCTGGCAATTTCTTACGCTCCAAACTTCTCCTAATCCTTAAACAAGACTAGATACACTTTACTTCAACGTAAAACTCTCCCAGAATCTCTAAAAATATATTTGAAAACTTCACAGAGAACACGTATTCTGTTTGGACTTTGATCGCTTCTCCCAGCCATTCCAGCCCAAGTTGATCGATAAAATCACTTGCATACGATCTGTTTATTCTTAACAGGCCTAGCCCAATTGATTTCAGGGATTTAATCTCCCTCAAAACTGCCCAGAAATCCAACAGAGAATTATCAGACGTGAACTTAGTTTTCCCGCCAAATTCCATTATTTGAACTTGAATGTGGTGTCCCCTTAACCAGACCTGGTGTCCCTTTAGCAGCTGCTTGGAAATGGGTCACCCCTTAGTAATTAGGTTACCCCTTATCCAAAATCAAGGGTCCATATAGCAAGTTTCCTCTGGGGCATTTTCCGCACTTTTTTCGGGGTTCCTCCGGGGTATTTCTGGGGTACTTCCGGTACACTTCTGGGGCGCTTCCGGCACTCTATCAATGGAGGTTCAAACGCCGCATTTTCAGCCAATTTCGCCGCAAATCCTTATTCTTCTGAAAACACCTACAAATATATAAAATAACCAAATAAGTACAAAAATGGGTGCTAACACTATATACAATTGAGATATATTAGACACATAAATGCGTCTATCAAATACCCCCAAACTTATTATTTGCTAGTCCCGAGCAAATCAAAACTACAAAATAAAATCCTAACTCACTGTCGCAGGCATCGTCGATTGCATTTAGCGTATGCAATAAGCCTTTAAACCCCTAGGTGGCCCTAGTGGCCGAGTTAAAGTCTCGGGAGGGCTTACCAGAGATATACCCACAAAACCTGTACTCCAGACCTTAGCTATCTACGCAGAACCTTGGAAGGCACTAAAGAATCTCCTTGGTTGGCATACTTATTGACTACAGGAAGAAGTACCCTGATGCGAAATTCCAATTGATGTACACGAGTTTGCATTCAAGCATACTAAAATTCATATAAAGTGACAGAGCTCTACTCAGATAGTTGCACTATGGACATCATATTCGGAGTCAAAACTAATCACATGGTTAGATCAAGAAGATGGATATAGAAAAACATAGATGGTTTTGATGTTTACTAAGTGAACGACGTTTCCCATATCTGTCTGAAGGCCTCCGCCAAAATGAACCTATCCTAATGGATTGAGATACTAGTCTGACTAATATCAACACATTGGCATATACAAGGGTACCAGTGGTCGATAACCTAACTCTAGGTCAACACAACTGGCATATACAAGGGTACCAGTGGTCGACTTTATTGAATTTATTCCTTTTGGTCAAATGGTCTGGTCTCAATTTCTTTCTTCTTTCATTTTTTTTTTTTTTTTTTTTTTTTTTTTTTTTTTTTTTTTTTTTTTTTTTTTTTTTTTTTTTTTTTTTTTTTTTTTTTTTTTTTTTTTTTTTTTTTTTTTTTTTTTTTTTTTTTTTTTTTTTTTTTTTCATGGTATCTCAATCACTCTAATTCACCCTAGCATTGGTAACAACTTGAATCGTGGGCCCCACCTATCACTTAGAGAAACATAGTTTAAAAACAAAATAAAATAAAAATAGAAGTGAAAAGGACTCAACGAGATATGGTGAAACTATCATGTTATTTCTAACACCTGAGCTCTGTGCTTTTATGAATAGACTCTTTAGATGTTTCCATCTAATCAGATTGGTTCCTCAAACTCCTACAATCAAAATGCTTCCATCCACTTAGATTAGTTAGTGCAATCCTCAATAGGCATAAATTTCTAGGCTCTGGAGTTTATTTATTGCAACTAAAAAGTTTCTCCCATACCCCCAAACTTAAACCTAACATTGTCCTCAATGTTCTAAAGATAAAATTAAAAACATGAACAAGGAGAAACTATTACCATTCGAAGAAAAAGAGTTAATGAAAGATATTACCTGGTTGCATGAGTTTGGGTTACCTCCCAAGAAGTGCTAAGTTTAAAGTCTTCAGCCAGACATAGAAAAGGTTTAGTCAACTCGAACCGTATAACAATAGCCGGAATAACTGTGGGTCTTTAAAACCAAAAAGAGCTGACAAAAGGAAACTGCAGTGAACCAAGAAAATGTACAAGACTAGCATGCCCTTACCTAGTTTCTGGATAACTATCGCTAATTGCGGTTCAGGTTCAGGTTCTATGAAGGGGTCTAAATAGACTATTTTCCTCGGATGCATTTCCTCATAGGTAGGATTCAAATTATTAGGTCCTAGAGTCTGGAAAAACTCAGATAAGAATCTGGAATCACAAAATAACCTAAATAATTTAGGATCCTCTAAGTCAATTAGGTATGAATTACATAGTTGACCACAGTCAGAGTAGTGGTCATTCTGAAGCAAATGTGTCGATTCTAATTTCCTAAAGTACTTAGGCTTAGTCTTAGAACTTAATAAGTGACACATTTGAAATCTAAACGTTCCCACAGTTGGAAGAAAACTATTTGGTGGGAAAACAAAGTCAATCTGGGGATCATAGCCTGGGCAAACCACATCAACCAGAGGATGGGTTTCTAACGACTGAACTTTTTTCATGACATCATTAGGTTCGGGAAACCTAGTATGAAGATAATTTGTAAGATGGTTGAGGCATGGATATCAAGTCCTATGTGAGGCGACTTTCTGAGAGTTAAAGGTAAAGCACTAGGAAAGTGATAATCACCCCCAAACTTAGAGTTTTCAGTGTTTCTAGTTAGACTAGCCACAATCTCCCTAATTTCTAGGTCATCAGATTCCTGAAAATGGGCAATTGATTCTTCTAAGTTGTAATCTTGCGGTGTATCCTCATTAATATCTACGAGTTCATATAAGACTATTGTTTCTAAATCGTACGACTCTGAAACAGTATTCTCAGGGTAAAATCGTTCCTCGAAACCATCATCGATTACAGTTTCTAAATCGTTCGACTCGAAAACAGTAGTCTCAAGATAAACCGGTTCCTCTAAACCTTTATCGGCTTCGTAAACAGGAAATACTACATCGTCTAAAACGGTGGTATCCCTAATCAAATCCTCGTCCTTTTGAATAGGTGAATAATCATAAAAATTATTTGGATTTGAACTAGAAATAATATAATCACTATACAGCTCAATTGGATTACTAGACTCCTGATCACTATGCCTACATATTTCAGATTCTTCATTACTGCTATCCTCATCATCATAGTACGAAAATGATTGAACCTTATCTAAATAAGTAGTGTCTTTTATTATAACCTCGTCCTCTAAATTAGGCAAATATTCACTATTGATATCAAGGGTAAAATTAGAAACACCATTTTGGAAATTTAGATTATTTCGAGCAAGTCTTTCGTTCGTCTCAGCCATCAACTTGAGGGATTCCTCTATAGAAAGTTCTCTTTCGTCAAAAACTAAGTTATTCATTTCTGCTAACTTACGTGTTGACTCAGCTAATTTACGTGTTGACTCTAGTAAAGAGGAATTATCAGAAGGATCATAAAAATGACTACTTTTCAATAGTTTGATTGTATCCTCTAGAGACGAAGAACTAGTACTATAATCTTCTTGCTCGTAAGACTGATGCATGTGTGGATAGTAATTGGGCTCACCAGGGTATGACCCATATCCTTCCAAAGGATGGCGTTCCCAACCACTATTCCCAACATGGTCATAAAAATGATGATGTCCATATTCAAATTCAGGTCGATACTCATTGTATTGGATTCTATCATACCAGTTCGACATTCTTAATTGCAAGGGAATTTTACACAACCACAAACAAGGCCGACTCGACTCCACCAAAACAAACCTAAAGATTTCTAGCAAACAAAAAGCATGATGGCTCCACTTAGATTGTTTTCTAGACCAGCTTTTATTCCTTCGAAAAGGAATTCGTTACAATTTGAGCACACCCCTCTGGAATCAATCCGAGCTAATGTAAGTTGAATCGAGGCGAGGGAAGCTCAGTGGAGCTTTGATACCCAAGGCCTCACCGCTATCACAAGGCGGCGCAGTCACGCATTCAACTCACAGAAACCATCATGAACTTTGAAATGTGCTTAAAGAGCAACCAATATTTTTCGAACGAGTTTCCTATTAAGCTCGTTACCCTATTGGTCTCGTTCTATTCAAAATTTTAGGCTTAGGTTCGCGTTTGGTTTCGTTTTCCTAAGGCGGGCAAGAAGGAAACGGTGATGAAATCCGAGTCCTTATCTTGATTTGGCCAGGCCTTGCCCTTTACTAGGAAATTAAAAACATTCCGGTTCGTCCTCAAACAATTATCACCTTAAGGCAGACAGTAACCCGCTTGCAGGAGATTCGCGGGTGTTTCGATTGGACTTACCTCCCGTACCAGACGGGCGATGAACCGTTGTTGTCGACTCGGGCCACGACTCCTATGCCGTGTGCGAACCCGAGGGGCCGAGACGATATAGTAATCGTCGTCCTTCCCTGCAAACAGTTTGTATTTAATTTGTTTTTTAATTTATAACCCTTCCGTAGGGTTTTTAAAAATAATGTCCAAAGTCCAGAATAAAGTCCAAATAAAAAGTCCAAAAATTACAAAAATTATGAAAAATAAAGCCTATTTACAAATTCTAAAAAAAATATATAAAAGCTATATAAAAAAAAAATATTAATAATAAAAATAAAATTAAATCCTAAAAAAAATTATGTCTTTTTTTTTCTTCTCTTTTAGCTTTTAGCTTTTAGCTTTTAGCTTTAAGCTTTTTGTTCCCAAGTCCTTAGTATTCCACTTCGAACCTGTAAATCAAAGACACAAAAATAAACGTAAAAAGGAACAAATAATAGTAAAAAAAATAAAATAAAATAATAAACCTGAAAACAAATCTATATACAAGTCCCCGTCGGCGGCGCCATTTTGTTGTAGTA
Source organism: Papaver somniferum (assembly GCF_003573695.1). NCBI lineage: Eukaryota > Viridiplantae > Streptophyta > Magnoliopsida > Ranunculales > Papaveraceae > Papaver > Papaver somniferum. Next base: position 127,039 of record NW_020652970.1, on the reverse strand, counting down.
TTAAATTTGCGGTAAATACGGATTCGTTGCTCGGACTTGAATAGATTTAAAAACAAAAATATGTACAAAATTGTCACAAGATCAAGAGGAACCAGGACTCAGGATTCCAATGTGTTTCATATTCAAGTGGCTCAGAAAATAATCCTAGGCGATTATAGCTCAAAATAAAACAAGTATTAACTCTATCTTTGCCAAATTAGATTCCATAAAATATTACTTGTATATTATAAGCATGGCACATCAAGAATCCATAGGACTAAGCATGTTCCATCAAACAAAATCACAAGTAATTAATTGAAATCATAAATCAATTAAAATCGGTGCAAAAAGTGAATTAAGAATTATTTAAATAACCACATGGCTGAAAAACAACTTCCTCCATCATCCCAGTATTGGGGTTTAGCTACTCATGATAATCATGTTCTCAAAATACATACTTGATGCTCAAAATATGATTAAAAGAGTGAAAAATATAATACAGTGAAACTACGACCCTCTTTAAGCGTCCATAAAGGAACGATACCTTAGTGCTGCTGTTGATAAGCGACGCTGGTATTCTGCTGTTGAAGAACGACGCAGGTGTACTGCTGCTAGCACTGTTGAAGAACGACGGTCCTGGAGGGTCCGTTCTTCGTCTTCTTCTTCCTCCTCGAGCAGCAGCAGGAAGCTTTCCTGCAGCTTCCTGTTCTTCGTCTTCCAGCCTCTCTGCTGTGTCTCTGTGGTCTCTAAACTTCCCCAAACTTCTTGATAAAACTTTCTCTCACTTCCCACCAGCCTTTATATACCAATAGGGTCCAAATAACTCGATTAAATCCGAGTTTATCTCCCTTTTTTCTTCACGTGCAGTTGAGAGAGAAATCTCTTTTCTGTTGCTTTGTACGCGTCTTCTGGCAATTTCTTACGCTCCAAACTTCTCCTAATCCTTAAACAAGACTAGATACACTTTACTTCAACGTAAAACTCTCCCAGAATCTCTAAAAATATATTTGAAAACTTCACAGAGAACACGTATTCTGTTTGGACTTTGATCGCTTCTCCCAGCCATTCCAGCCCAAGTTGATCGATAAAATCACTTGCATACGATCTGTTTATTCTTAACAGGCCTAGCCCAATTGATTTCAGGGATTTAATCTCCCTCAAAACTGCCCAGAAATCCAACAGAGAATTATCAGACGTGAACTTAGTTTTCCCGCCAAATTCCATTATTTGAACTTGAATGTGGTGTCCCCTTAACCAGACCTGGTGTCCCTTTAGCAGCTGCTTGGAAATGGGTCACCCCTTAGTAATTAGGTTACCCCTTATCCAAAATCAAGGGTCCATATAGCAAGTTTCCTCTGGGGCATTTTCCGCACTTTTTTCGGGGTTCCTCCGGGGTATTTCTGGGGTACTTCCGGTACACTTCTGGGGCGCTTCCGGCACTCTATCAATGGAGGTTCAAACGCCGCATTTTCAGCCAATTTCGCCGCAAATCCTTATTCTTCTGAAAACACCTACAAATATATAAAATAACCAAATAAGTACAAAAATGGGTGCTAACACTATATACAATTGAGATATATTAGACACATAAATGCGTCTATCAAATACCCCCAAACTTATTATTTGCTAGTCCCGAGCAAATCAAAACTACAAAATAAAATCCTAACTCACTGTCGCAGGCATCGTCGATTGCATTTAGCGTATGCAATAAGCCTTTAAACCCCTAGGTGGCCCTAGTGGCCGAGTTAAAGTCTCGGGAGGGCTTACCAGAGATATACCCACAAAACCTGTACTCCAGACCTTAGCTATCTACGCAGAACCTTGGAAGGCACTAAAGAATCTCCTTGGTTGGCATACTTATTGACTACAGGAAGAAGTACCCTGATGCGAAATTCCAATTGATGTACACGAGTTTGCATTCAAGCATACTAAAATTCATATAAAGTGACAGAGCTCTACTCAGATAGTTGCACTATGGACATCATATTCGGAGTCAAAACTAATCACATGGTTAGATCAAGAAGATGGATATAGAAAAACATAGATGGTTTTGATGTTTACTAAGTGAACGACGTTTCCCATATCTGTCTGAAGGCCTCCGCCAAAATGAACCTATCCTAATGGATTGAGATACTAGTCTGACTAATATCAACACATTGGCATATACAAGGGTACCAGTGGTCGATAACCTAACTCTAGGTCAACACAACTGGCATATACAAGGGTACCAGTGGTCGACTTTATTGAATTTATTCCTTTTGGTCAAATGGTCTGGTCTCAATTTCTTTCTTCTTTCATTTTTTTTTTTTTTTTTTTTTTTTTTTTTTTTTTTTTTTTTTTTTTTTTTTTTTTTTTTTTTTTTTTTTTTTTTTTTTTTTTTTTTTTTTTTTTTTTTTTTTTTTTTTTTTTTTTTTTTTTTTTTTTTCATGGTATCTCAATCACTCTAATTCACCCTAGCATTGGTAACAACTTGAATCGTGGGCCCCACCTATCACTTAGAGAAACATAGTTTAAAAAAAAATAAAATAAAAATAGAAGTGAAAAGGACTCAACGAGATATGGTGAAACTATCATGTTATTTCTAACACCTGAGCTCTGTGCTTTTATGAATAGACTCTTTAGATGTTTCCATCTAATCAGATTGGTTCCTCAAACTCCTACAATCAAAATGCTTCCATCCACTTAGATTAGTTAGTGCAATCCTCAATAGGCATAAATTTCTAGGCTCTGGAGTTTATTTATTGCAACTAAAAAGTTTCTCCCATACACCCAAACTTAAACCTAACATTGTCCTCAATGTTCTAAAGATAAAATTAAAAACATGAACAAGGAGAAACTATTACCATTCGAAGAAAAAGAGTTAAGGAAAGATATTACCTGGTTGCATGAGTTTGGGTTACCTCCCAAGAAGTGCTAAGTTTAAAGTCTTCAGCCAGACATAGAAAAGGTTTAGTCAACTCGAACCGTATAACAATAGCCGGAATAACTGTGGGTCTTTAAAACCAAAAAGAGCTGACAAAAGGAAACTGCAGTGAACCAAGAAAATGTACAAGACTAGCATGCCCTTACCTAGTTTCTGGATAACTATCGCTAATTGCGGTTCAGGTTCTATGAAGGGGTCTAAATAGACTATTTTCCTCGGATGCATTTCCTCATAGGTAGGATTCAAATTATTAGGTCCTAGAGTCTGGAAAAACTCAGATAAGAACCTGGAATCACAAAATAACCTAAATAATTTAGGATCCTCTAAGTCAATTAGGTATGACTTACATAGTTGACCACAGTCAGAGTAGTGGTCATTCTGAAGCAAATGTGTCGATTCTAATTTCCTAAAGTACTTAGGCTTAGTCTCAGAACGTAATAAGTGACACATTGGAAACCTATACGTTCCCACAATTGGAAGAAAACTATTTGGTGGGAAAACAAAGTCAATCTGGGTATCATAGCCTGGGCAAACCACATCAACCAGAGGATTGGTTTCTAACGACTGAACTTTTTTCAGGACATCATTAGGTTCGGGAAACCTAGTATGAAGATAATCTTGTAAGATGGTTGAGGCATGGATATCAAGTCCTATGTGAGGGGACTTTCTGAGAGTTAAAGGTAAAGCACTACGAAAGTGATAATCACCCCCAAACTTAGAGTTTTCAGTGTCTCTAGATAGACCTCTAATTATTTCTTGAATTTCCGTATCTTCAGAGTCCTTACAATATTCAAGAGATTCTTCTAAGTTATTATCAGGTAGTGCATCTTTACTCATCTCTGCGGGTCTATCTTCTTCTTCCAAGACTATTGTTTCTAAGTCGCTAGACTACATTTTCAGAATAAACCCGTTCCTCTAAACCACTATCGGCTTCGTAATCAAAAGGAAATACTACATCGTCTAAAACGGTGGTATTCCTAATCAAATCCTCGTCCTCTTGAATAGGTGAATAATCATAAAAATTATTTGGATTTGAAGTAGAAATAATATAATCACTATAAAGCTCAATTGGATTACTAGATTCCTGATCACTATGCCTACATATTTCAGATTCTTCATCACTACTATCCTCATCATCATAATAGTACGAAGATGATTGAACCTTATCTAAATAAGTAGTTTTACCAATTATAACCTCGTTATCTTGATTATGTGAAAAACTATCTTCATTCTCAAGGGTATTATTGGATACACTATATTGGCAATTCAAGTTATTTCGAGCAATACTTTCGTTCGTCTCTAACTCAAGTCTACGTGTCGACTCAGCTATCCTCTCAAGGGTCTCTTCCAAAGAAAGTTCCCTTAGTGTAGGATCTAAGTTTTGAGTTAATATATTGAGGATATCTTCTACAGATTCAGTTGTTGTTGCAGTTCTTTCGTCCATAACTACATTATTCACCTCATCTAATTTATACGTCGATTCAGCTAACTGACGTGATGACTCAGCTAAATTCCTGAGAGTCTCTTCTAGAGAAGGAATAGGAACTGAAGGATCATAATAAGGACTACTTTTCAATAGTTTGATTGTATCCTCTAGAGACGAAGAACTAGTACTATAATCTTCTTGCTCGTATGACTGATGCGCGTGCGGATAGTAATTGGGATCACCATGGTATGAACCATAACCTTGAAAAGGTTGGCGTCCCCAACCACTATTCTCACTATGGTCATAATACTGATGATGTCCATATTCAAATTCAGGTCGATATTCATTGTATTGGCTTCTATCATACCAGTTCGACATTCTTAATTGCAGGGGAAATCTACACAATCACAAACAAGGCCGACTCGACTCCACCAAAACAAACCTAAATATTTCTAGCAAACAAAAAGCATGATGGCTCCACTTAGATTGTTTTCTAGACCAGCTTCTATTCCTTCGAAAAGGAATTCGTTACAATTTGAGCACACCCCTCTGGAATCAATCCGAGCTAATGTAAGTTGAATCGAGGCGAGGGAAGCTCAGTGGAGCTTTGATACCCAAGGCCTCACCGCTATCACAAGGCGGCGCAGTCACGCATTCAACTCACAGAAACCATCATGAACTTTGAAATGTGCTTAAAGAGCAACCAATATTTTTCGAACGAGTTTCCTATTAAGCTCGTTACCCTATTGGTCTCGTTCTATTCAAAATTTTAGGCTTAGGTTCGCGTTTGGTTTCGTTTTCCTAAGGCGGGCAAGAAGGAAACGGTGATGAAATCCGAGTCCTTATCTTGATTTGGCCAGGCCTTGCCCTTTACTAGGAAATTAAAAACATTCCGGTTCGTCCTCAAACAATTATCACCTTAAGGCAGACAGTAACCCGCTTGCAGGAGATTCGCGGGTGTTTCGATTGGACTTACCTCCCGTACCAGACGGGCGATGAACCGTTGTTGTCGACTCGGGCCACGACTCCTATGCCGTGTGCGAACCCGAGGGGCCGAGACGATATAGTAATCGTCGTCCTTCCCTGCAAACAGTTTGTATTTAATTTGTTTTTTAATTTATAACCCTTCCGTAGGGTTTTTAAAAATAATGTCCAAAGTCCAGAATAAAGTCCAAATAAAAAGTCCAAAAATTACAAAAATTATGAAAAATAAAGCCTATTTACAAATTCTAAAAAAAAAATATATAAAAGCTATATAAAAAAAAAATATTAATAATAAAAATAAAATTAAATCCTAAAAAAAATTATGTCTTTTTTTTTCTTCTCTTTTAGCTTTTAGCTTTTAGCTTTTAGCTTTTAGCTTTAAGCTTTTTGTTCCCAAGTCCTTAGTATTCCACTTCGAACCTGTAAATCAAAGACACAAAAAGAAACGTAAAAAGGAACAAATAATAATAAATAAATAAAAAATTAAACCTAAAACCAAATCTATATACAAGTCCGCGTCGGCGGCGCCATTTTGTTGTAATATTTCGATTGCGGTAAATAAGAGTTCGTTACTCGGACTTGAAAAGATTTTTAAAACAAAAATATATACACAATTTGTCACAAGATCAAGAGGAACCAGGACTCAGGATTCCAATGTGTTTCATATTCAAGTGGCTCAGAAAATAATCCTAGGCGATTATAGCTCAAAATAAAACAAGTATTAACTCTATCTTTGCCAAATTAGATTCCATAAAATATTACTTGTATATTATAAGCATGGCACATCAAGAATCCCTAGGACTAAGCATGTTCCATCAAAAAAAATCACAAGTAATTAATTGAAATCATAAATCAATTAAAATCGGTGCAAAAAGTGAATTAAGAATTATTTAAATAACCACATGGCTGAAAAACAACTTCCTCCATCATCCCAGTATTGGGGTTTAGCTACTCATGATAATCATGTTCTCAAAATACATACTTGATGCTCAAAATATGATTAAAAGAGTGAAAAATATAATACAGTGAAACTACGACCCTCTATAAGCGTCCATAAAAGAACGATACCTCAGTGCTGCTGTTGATAAGCGACGCTTTTATTCTGCTGTTGAAGAACGACGCAGGTCTACTGCTGCTAGCACTGTTGAAGAACGACGGTCCTGGAGGGTCCGTTCTTCGTCTTCTTCTTCCTCCTCGAGCAGCAGCAGGAAGCTTTCCTGCAGCTTCCTGTTCTTCGTCTTCCAGCCTCTCTGCTGCGTCTCTGTGGTCTCTAAACTTCCCCAAACTTCTTGATAAAACTTTCTCTCACTTCCCACCAGCCTTTATATACCAATAGGGTCCAAATAACTCGATTAAATCCGAGTTTATCTCCCTTTTTTCTTCACGTGCAGTTGAGAGAGAAATCTCTTTTCTGTTGCTTTGTACGCGTCTTCTGGCAATTTCTTACGCTCCAAACTTCTCCTAATCCTTAAACAAGACTAGATACACTTTACTTCAACGTAAAACTCTCCCAGAATCTCTAAAAATATATTTGAAAACTTCACAGAGAACACGTATTCTGTTTGGACTTTGATCGCTTCTCCCAGCCATTCCAGCCCAAGTTGATCGATAAAATCACTTGCATACGATCTGTTTATTCTTAACAGGCCTATCCCAATTGATTTCAGGGATTTAATCTCCCTCAAAACTGGTGTCCCTTTAGCAGCTGCTTGGAAATGGGTCACCCCTTAGTAATTAGGTTACCCCTTATCCAAAATCAAGGGTCCATATAGCAAGTTTCCTCTGGGGCATTTTCCGCACTTTTTTCGGGGTTCCTCCGGGGTATTTCTGGGGTACTTTCGGTACACTTCTGGGGCGCTTCCGGCACTCTATCAATGGAGGTTCAAACGCCGCATTTTCAGCCAATTTCGCCGCAAATCCTTATTCTTCTGAAAACACCTACAAATATATAAAATAACCAAATAAGTACAAAAATGGGTGCTAACACTATATACAATTGAGATATATTAGACACATAAATGCGTCTATCACCGTACGCGTGCTGATTTCAACTGAAGTTTGGATGTGTGACAGTATGTGTATACACGTTTGCGTACCGTCGAACACAGTCCAAGTTCGGCTACTTAGGTATGCATACCCATTTGCATACTTGAGTGAGTTATGTTCTAAAATCGGTTGTGTCATCAACCAATAAATTAATCAAATGAGGAATGCAATCTTTTGCAAACCGTGGCTATAAGGTTCATGAATCGATTCGAGTGAATCAAACCGATTTTGCTTCAACTGTGTCTTGTATACTTCTATAAGAATATAAACAATTGAATAACTCTAGAACTAGTTTCATTTGAGTCATTTGAACTAGTTATGGTTAAGATGAATAAGGTTGTGAAAGTGTTCATATGGCTAACTTCGGTTAACTATTTTTGATCCAACAAGGTGTACACGTTTAGGTACGGTTACTCATATCTAAATGAAGGTACATTTCATTTGTGTGTAACAATTTAAGTTCAATCTAACGGTTGAAAGATATTAGCTTGAGTCTAATCAGGTTTTCATCTAACGGTGAATATTAAATGCTTTGTTACCAAGGTAACATTTATTGCGAACCCTGATTTAAAAACTATATAAGGGAGAACTCTAGCAACTGGGAAACATAATCCCCACACCTCTCATGTGATACTAGTTGCGACTAGAGTCGATTCTCCTTTAACCTTAGGTTCTTTCGAAAACCCTGTAGGTTAATGACTTGAAGACTTCATTGGGATTGTGAAGCCAGATCCAACTATTTTATCTGTAGTTGCGTGTTCTGATCTTGACATGTTCTATCGTGTTGATTACTATCTTCGCTAAGGTTTGATCGAGATAGATCTCCGGTAGGCAAGATAAAAAGAAGTCACAAACATCTTCGTCTCATCGTTTGTGATTCCACAATATCTTGTTTCGCTTCCATAAGATTAAGATTATTGTGAGGTGATTGATAATACTAGTTTGTTCTTCGGGAATATAAGCCCGATTTATCAATTGGTTCATGTGCACCTTGATTTATTAAAATACGGAACAAAACTCATAGGTATTTCTGTGGGAGACAGATTTATCTATCTCAATAGACTTTTTTTTTTGTGAGACAGATTTGTTTATCAAGTCTTCAACTTTGGATCGTAGCAACTCTTAGTTGTGGGTGAGATCAGCTAAGGAATCAAGTGCGTAGAATCCTGCTGGGGTTCAGAGACGTAAGGAGCGCAACTGTACCTTGATCATTGTGAGATTGATTAGGACTCAACTACATTCCATTCCGAAGTTCATTGATAGTAGGCTAGTGTTTGTAGCGTCTTAATACAGTGTGGTGTCCAAAGCTGGACTAGGTCCCGGGTTTTTCTGCATTTGCGGTTTCCTCGTTAAAAAAAATTCTGGTGTCTATGTTATTTATTTTCTGCATTATATTTTGTTATATAATAGAAATATCACAGGTTGTGCGTTAAGGTCAATCAGTTCTTGAATCCGACCTTTTGGTTTTTGATTGAATTGATTGACACTTGGATATTGGTTTGTGATACCGTCCAAGTTATTTCTCTTATTCAATCGGGATCACAAATTCCTATTTGTTTGATTGTGGATTGAATTGAGAAATTTGAGATATAACTCTTTGATATACTTTTCTATATATTGAGTCTGACTGTCTAGTTGATTCTCTTGAAAGTATATTGGAGTTTGTCTATTCAGATTGCCGAACGAAATATCGGGTGTGGTTGTTAGACCCCCGCTTTTTCAATTTTCTTAATAATCCATGACCCAAAGATTAAAAAATAATAAGTATTTGAAATCATAATCCTTAATTTAAATGTTAAAAGGTTTCAAATATGTGCAGTACTTTATAATCAATCAGTTGTTCATGTGCAGGTAATGAAAACCCATGACATTTCTGGTTTAGGGTCATTACTCTGACACCCTAGATTGAATTTCAAAAGAGTATACATAATTTTCAAACCAATAAGTTGATTAAAATTGAATGAAATCCAGAAATTAGGAAAACAATACAAATTGACAATGATTTGTATAAGAGTTCATATCCACATCCTAAGAAGAAGAAAAAATGATTCAAATAATGGAAAGTCGAAAAAATCAATAAAGAGAAACGACAAATCATTACATACCTTATAATCGACCATGACCCGTCAATCGTAAGCAATCAGTGATCTTTGGGTTGCAATAATTAGTACCGCATGTAGCTCAGGAGCTAGGGAACATCGATGACGACAATCAGAAAAGAAAAAACCAACATGCAAATCGAAGACACTTGAGAATTTGCATCATAATCACCAAGTAAAGGAATTTCAATCTTTTCTCCCTTAAAATTTGTAATGAGATTGATGGTTTTCATCAACCCTAAAAACACCATACAGAGAAATTGACAGTACTGGATCATAGTTTGGGGGAAGATGAAAGGAAGATAAAGCGGAAAGATAAAAATATTATATACCGAGGATATAAACAAGAAGCTACTTCTGAGAGAAGCAAGAAGCCGAGAGTTTTTGCTTCATTTCGAAGCTGCTTCTTTGCTTCCAGAAGTTAGTTCGAAATGAAACATTCATACTGACTTATGACTTTTTGACCTTCAGAAGTCAAAAAGTAACTTCTCACTCTTTATCCAAATAGCCTATTAAGGATTAAGAATAAAAGAATTTTATTTAGCTCATTATGAAGGTTTTTATTTAAAAAAACATCTTGAATTACAGCTACCATCTGTGTGGCTATTGTCTCCCAATTATGTTTAAAAAAGCTAACCGGGAAATTATCCGGTCCATGCTTTATTATGTTTTAACTTCTTTATCATATCTCAAATTTCTTCAGAAGTTGGGAGAGCATTTAATGCATTATTTTCTTTCATAGAAATACATGGTTTTATATGAGTAAAAATCTCCTCCTCCGTATTTAAAGAATTTTCTAAAAATAGATTAGAGAAATAGGATATCAAAACATCTTCAATTTCCTCTCTATATGACACTACCTTATCATCCTTATCCTGAATACAATCTATATTATTTTCTTTTCCTTATTTTGAGAGTTGTTACAAGAAAAAAAATTGCGTTCCTTTCACCTAAAGCTATTGTATTATTCCTAGACTGTTGTTTAGCTATTTCCTCCTTAGTTGTGGGTGAGATCATCTAAGGGAATCAAGTGCATAGAATCCTGCTGGGGTTCAGAGACGTAAGGAGCGCAACTGTACCTTGATCAGTATGAGATTTATTAGGGCTCAACTACATTCCAGTCCGAAGTTCATTGGTAGTAGGCTAGTGTCTGTAGCGGCTTAATACAGTGTGGTGTTCAAAGTTGGACTAGGTCCCGTGGTTTTTCTGTATTTGCGGTTTCCTCGTTAACAAAATTTCTGGTGTTTGTGTTATTTCTTTTCCGCATTATATTTGTTTATATATTAGAAATATCACAGGTTGTGCGTTAAATTCAATCAGTTCTTGAATCCGGCATTTGGGGCGTTGATTGAATTGATTGACACTTGGATATTGGTTTGTGATACCGTCCAAGTTATTTCTCTTATTCAATCGGGATCGCAAATTCCTATCTGTTTGATTGCGGATTGAATTGAGAAATTGAGATATAAACTCTTTGATATACCTTTCTAAAGATTGAGTCTGACTGTCTAGTTGATTCTCTTAAAAGTATATTGGAGTTTGTCTATACAGATTGCTAAGCGAAATATTGGGTGTGGTTGTTAGACCCCCGCTTTTTCAATTGGTATCAGAGCAGGCAAATACGTTCAAGACCTCATAAGTCTGTGTTTGTAGCGGTCTGACTCTATAGATAATGCTATCTCAGATAAACGCATCATCAGAAATAAATGTTATGTTTCCATGAAATCTATTAAAGATGAAGATTTGTATATCTCTAATCTAGATGAACATTGTGTTCCAACGAAACAGGACTGCGCTGATAAGTGTTACCCCAATTACCTTTCGAGCGAGTCTATCTCTGTTGAAGAAAGGGAAGTATCCAAAGAGAATGAAATGATTCTAAATCTTCCTAGAATCCAGGATAATAGAATCAATCGGTTGAACACAATGTCAATGCTCTTACCGGTATAGTAAAAGATCGTGACTCTAATTTAAAGGCTCTTAGAAAGGAAAACGCCAAAGTCTGCTCCTCACTCGAGGCGAAACTCAAAAAAGATGCCTTGGAAATTAAACATCTTTTGAGTAAACTCTCTATTCAAGGATGTTCCAAAGAGTCCACTATACCAATCTCTTCTATCCCAACTATAAATTCAGTTCCAGAAGTTAAATCGCAATATCCCTTACGATTAGGAAAAATGTGGCCGTCTCTTCCTCTAATCAAGGAATCTCCACATCACATGGAGGGAAGAAATTTCCCAATGATGGTGTTAACTCTGTTCTCTCTCATCACTCAGGTGATCAGAAAGTGTGTCTCTTCTGTGATTCAAAAGGCCATATTGAACAAAAGAGGAAATCTAGGTTGAATGACAATTCTATTGTTCGTCTTCAACACACCTTAGATTTAGTTCTTAAAGGTGTACCTGACATTCATATGTCTAAACCAATTGATTTTAGTACTCACCCTGTGAATCCTTCCATGAAAGTCAGTTCGATTTGTTCCTCGAATGTTCAAGATTACAACAATTATCTCAACACAAATCGTCCAAGAAGAGTTCAAGGATCCTCTTCGATTTGTGTTCTTGATGTGAAAAAGGCGCCATAAGAAGAAAGCAAAAAATAAGATATGAATGACAACCTAAATTGATAATTGTAGGATACAAAGAGCTAATCAACAGGCTGTCAAATTCCTCCAGTCAAATTTCTTCAGTTAAGAATCCATACTATGCGTCGTATCTTGATGATAACTTTTCACACAAAAAGGTTTTTCCTCAAAGAATTAGGAGAAAGAGATTTAACTATGAAAAACATTCATTTGATGAGCGCACTTCTCATACTTGTGCTAATTAATCACAAGGTTGAAATCTCACTCACAAAAAAATCCTGGTTGAGTGAGATATGATCAGGTATACTTGATCGCAAAATGTTCCCAAATTATCTAGCTATTCTCTTATCGTCCTTAGATGGATCATCATTCGCAAACATTTTTGCATAAGTATTTCTGTTTGTCTTTGTTAAGTTTGTTTCAAATTCTTTCTTGAAATTTAATGATGTCAAATTTTTCTGCTCTTACGCTCTAAATTTTCTCTTGTGGGAATATAAGATTTATTGATCTAAGATTTGTGAAGTTACTCACTAAGCAAAATATTATTGTACAAATAGGTTTTCTTGTTTTGCCACTGTTTTTTTTTTTTTTTTTTTTTGCTTGGGTATTTTCCGTCTATGAGTCAAGTTTGGATTCATATAGGTACCCGTGTTACATGCCACGAACCAACTATGGAAACCCTAAAATCTGTTCCCCTGGGAAACCTTTTAACTAACAAACCTTTTTAGGTTAGTACGCATACTCCAGGTTATTTTTTTTTTTTTTGGTCAAGGATGGCATCACCTTCGGGAACTTGTCAGTTTGCAAAAGGTTTTCTTAATAAGAATTTTAGTTCAGATTTTAAAGAGGAGGAGAAAAGAACTCTTGCGGAAGTTGATGATACCTCTCCTCAATCTCCTGATGACTATTCAGACATTGAGGATGATTAAGAGATTTCTGCTGAAGCAATTCAGGAGTTTATTATCCAGTTTAATGAAGCAAAACTGCAGCTCGTTGATACTATGAAAGACCTTGACATGTTAAGGACTGAGTTGAAAAAGGTTAACTCTGACCTTTCTCTCATGAAGACACATGTTAAAGTTCATCTTAATGGGAATATCCTCTCCGAAGAAGCAGTTGATACTGTCACTCACAAGTTCAAAGGTCTTGAAACCCGTGAAGCTTCCGAACATGGACTCTAATTTTAGCTTGTGATCGGTTGTGTTTTCTTAGAGTTGTTTTTGATTTTGTCTAGGATTCTTATGAGAATTTATTCTTATGTTTTAAGAAGGATAACTAGGATTTGGAATAGCAATTATTGTGAGAAGACATAGCTATTACCAACGATTTTCATCTTGCAATGTTTTTGGATTTATTTATTTAAATTCTAAGTTATTTGGAAGATGATCTTGCAGTATTAATCTTTATTGGTTTTATATATTGCAAATTGTTATGGGATATGTGTGTTTACGTCCGTGAACCATGATTGTCCCATACATGCTCAAAAGTTAAGTCTATGATATGTCTTTATGCAAATAGTGATGAAAGATAAAATGAACTTTTGACTCCAAAGATTAAGTCTATTATATATCATTGTGATAATAGTGACGAAAAATAGAATAAATCTTTGAATATTCCGCAGTATTCATCTTTTCCTGATCCACATCTTTGTGAAAATACTGTGTTGCTCTGCAAGTCTTCTTACGTTGAGCATGGCAAATTGTTTTGATCATTTTCTTTGTGGTTAATTCAATTGAGATTTTTGGATACAAATTAATGTTTCATGAGATTTGATTATATCCAAAGAAATCCTTCTTTTCTTGTAAAAGTAAGGTCGCTCTTGTTGTTCTTTAAAGAATGACATTTTATGGGGGAGAGTTCTTATTTGAACATGTTCTTAATTGCCAAATCTTTGTTGGGAGTGCGACTGTGGGATATTGTAGGAGTTTTCTTGTATCTTTATAAACTCCTTGATGAATACATTTAGTTTCGAATATATGATGACACCTAAGCAAAGTTGATATGTTCTCTTTTGGTAATGAAGTATCTCTATGAAAATTTCATTAGGATCCCACTAATTTTCGTACCTTTTCCAATTTATATTGACAAAAAGGGGGAGAAGTAATGTGTAGTTCACACTACAAATACATATGGTTTACGGATCATTATGTAAAAGGGAGTGATTTTCATTGTGAGATGATGTATTGACTAAGAGAGAGTGATACATATCACCATAGTATTGTTGTCAAAGTTGTGATACAATTGAACTTTGATGCCGTGTGATAATACTATGACATTGTATAACAATGATTGAGAGCAACTGTTTTCTCATTGTTATTGCTACGGGTCTTCAACAACTTAGATGTTGAGTTAAACACGTTCATAATCACTGGATTACTTGGAAGTGACGAAGATTTCGAGTAATGTTGATGAACCAAGGATATCAAGCATTTGGATGAAAAGCTACAAAGTTTTATTTATTTCGTAATCCATATGTATTGATAGTTTAGTCACTAAAATTTACAAAGGGGGAGATTGTTAGAGCACTTCTCGGTCGAACTCGCAAGCATTGCTATCTCAAGCTTGTTTGTCAAGTTTAGTGATCAAAACTATAAGTTTTGAGTTCTAGTCTACTTATTATGATGTCTCGGACTAGGATAGATTGTGTAGTTGAGCTTTAGACTTCACGACGTTCATCAATTGAAGACGAAGAAATACTAAGGAGAGCTTGTGGAACTTTATCAACAAAAGGGATGTGGAGACTGAAACTCATCTATCACTCGGAAAGTCTATTTATACTCTATCTCCTTCTTGAGACAAAAGTCGTATTACTATATAGTATTCGATTTATACACATTTGATATTTTGAGCTGAGTTTAACTCGCTTACATATTTCTCGAAATATGTGTTGGAAAGCTTTCTCTTTAACCAAGTTCATCTTATATTCTTGACGAAAGTCCAAAGATGATCATGTGAAAATCGTCTGGTAACATCTTATATGATTTGTGTGAGACAGTCATTTGATGTAGACTCGAATATTTCGTATTGATCACTCGATCACTTGAAAATTTCTTTGAAGCTAATAGTTTGTGTGAGACAACTATTTTCGTCTTCTAAGAATGTTTCAATGATTAAAATGGAGTTTAGAACACTTACCTTAATTGGATTATAAACATTGTATGCGTACTTGCATATATATGTTGATCCAAGACCGGTGTAGTATGAATACCCGTATGCGTACTGGCAAGGTCAGGTGAAGTACGGGAGCCTAGGTATGGATATCCGTACGCGTACTGGCAAACTCAGTTGAAGTCCTGGAACTTTGGTATGCGTACCCGTACACGTACTGATTTCAACTGAAGTTTGGATGTGTGACAGTATGCGTACCCGTTTGCGTACTTTCGAACACAGTCCAAGTCCGGCTACTTAGGTATGTGTACCCGTTTGCATACTTGAGTGAGTTATGTTGTGACGGACCAGAAAATTACGCCTTTGGCGCATTGCCCCGCAGGCCGTAACTTCCCCGATGCTCCATGATGAAGCTACGATCCTGGCCTTAAAGCTAGGAAAATGCACGCTCATTTGCCCTCGCAGGCATGCTCGACGAGCATGATGCATCTAACTTAGGTTCCACAGCGTTCCAACTTACCCTTATCATGCGAAGGGTTTATTAAGTAAACCAAAAACTTTCTTATAACGGCAAAAACGGCTTTTTGAGGCCTTAAACGATGGAATTTGGCTAAATTCTGGTGACCATGTGGATCTATAAATCAACATGTCTTGATCTTTGGGCCGTTTCCCATCAAAATGGACTCATGTTGATCTAAATTACGACACTCGGGTTTTTAGCCTATGTCGAACGCCTTGATAAGAAGTATGAGCATCCAGTGAATGAAATGCAACTTTCCTCATCAAGTTTGTCCACAATCATCTCTTGCATTGCATCACCGAGCTTAGATGATATGAGAGGCCAACATGTCGCAATCATCTCCCAAATAGATGATATGAGTGACAAAGTGCTGGACCGGCAATGCTGCAACTCATTGAGGCTGCCTATTGATGAGTGCCAAATATTGTATATATTTATCCCTTTTTGTTGGCATTTAACTCATCTTTTGCGCATTAATTCTACATTTTATCCCATATTCTGTATTTTCATTGTTTTCAAGAATAAATATTTTTATTAATTAATTTTGCATTTTTAGGTAATAAATAAAGTTCGGATGAGTCGCGGGGCAAAAAGAGCAGAAAAGTAGTGAAAAGCCGGGAGAAATCACGCAAGGAAACCGCGAAGAATGGTGCGCACAACCTCATTTTCTACACACAAAAGCGCCTCCGTTCTCAGCCATCAGATCAGTTCTCAGAAGCATCCGATGGTCGCTCCTTCATCGCGCATCAAAATCTGAAGCTCCTGCAAAACACCATAGTGCCTAAATTCCAAGCCTTCAGATTAGATCATATTTAGATCCTACGGTCGCTTCTCTGCCTGTTCATCAAATATCGATACTTCCGGTTAACACTACAACACCTAACCTCGATCTTCGCCGTTGATTTTGTTGTATCAAAGCATCCGACGGTCGCTACCAGCCTCTTCAGGGATAGCCATCCGATCCACCTACCAGCTTCGCATCTCGCAGCTCAGAGTCACAGAACATCAAGACTCGATGGATTCGCTCAACACTCTAGCAACCGAACCTATACCAGCTAACCAAACACCCCCTTCTCCCAAACCATCGATCCCCTCTCCTCCACCACCTCTCCCTGCAACTGTCGCCAACACCATGTTCACCTGCCGCACCACCATCATCGCCACCACTCCCTAACACCACCATACCACCTCCGTCATCATCCTACACGTGATTGAAAGCCTCCCCCATCATTCTAGCCCTTTATCCCATCAACTTATTACCTAACCTAAACCCTAGGTTATGGGTTGATGTATTAACGTGTGCTAGAGAAGCAATTGATGCATGGAGGTGATACAGGAGAACAAATAGAAGCATGGGTCGACATCAAAATGGAGTGGTTGTGTCAAATTGGGTGAGTAATCACAAACCCTAGCTACTGTTATTTTGGGAAAATGGGTAGAACCCTAATTGTGTTGTGAACTATAAATAGGAACTATGGGTGTGTTGTAGAAACTTTATGCTTGGATTAGCCTGCATCCAGAACTTTCAAGTTCTGTTAAAAGTTCATGTTTCAGCTCAATTTCAGTTCATGTTCAATTTTGTCAATGTATGTGCAATATCCTGTTAGTGTCCTGTTAGTATCCTGTTAGTTCAATTTTGTTAAAGTTCTGTTAGACTTTAGAATATCTTGTTAATGTTCCTAATGTATGTGCAATATCCTTTTAATTTCCTGTTAATGTGCTTGGTTTCATATCCTGTTAATCAGTTAAATGTTCACTGTCATGTTTAAACTTGCTGTTAGTTTGATGGAATGCTAGGCTAGATATCTGTGAAGCATTGATGTGATTGTGCAATGGAAGAAATCAGTGCTCATAGCAAGCTGATTTTCTTGCCATTCCTTGTGTATGCTTAGGTTGCACTGTTGATTGAGCATTGGGAGAAATTAGTGCTCACTAGTGACAATGAGCAAGCTAATTCTCTTCCCATTCTTTTAGTATGCCTGTATTCTTGCCTTAGTTTTGCTCCATTCAGTTTCTCCACATCCCTGCCCTTGTCCTTAGGCCTTGGTTCATCTTGTTTTGTTCTTTGTTTCTGTCACTGTTTTACTTCCATGTTCCTTTTATTTGCTGATTTACCTCTATTGCTGCTACTTCTTTTGGCTTGCTGCAACTCTGTTGCTTCTCTTATTCCACTGCCCTGCAGCTGCTGTGCAGCACTTGTGCTGCTGCTGCATTGCCTTCTCTGCTGCTGCAACTCTGTTGCTGCTGCTTTCTTTCTTTCACTGCATTACACTGCTGTTTTGCATTGTTTGCTCCGCTGCTGCATTGCCTTGTCTGCTGCTGCAACTCTGTTGCTGCTGCTTTCTTTCTTTCACTGCATTACACTGCTGTTTTGCATTATTTGCTCCACTGCTGCTTTCTTTCTTTCCTGCCTTGCAAACTGCTAGTGCTGCTGTGCACTTGCCTCTGCCCTGCAGTACTGCTGCTGCTGGTGCCTGCTGCTGTGTTGCCTCTGTCAAGTTGCCTCTGTGTTGCTTTCTCTTGTTGTTGCTGCTGCTTCCTGCAGCCAAGCAAAGGCCAATCCAACTGAGCCCAAAGCTCAGCTCATTCCAAAAATCTAAGGCCCAGTCCACAGTTACCAAGCCCAGGTTTGAACCAATAGTTGAAGCCCAGTTCATTAAAAATCAAAGCCCAATTCAACCAACCTGTGGGCTTAATCCATAAGCCTAAACTCAAAAGCCCAAGACCAAACCAACTGAGTCCAAGGTTCAGTTCACTTCACAGGCCCAAGACCTAAAGTATTTCATTGTTAAAAACAAACCCATTAAGCCCAACAGTTCCAAAGGGTATTCAAAGCCCAATAATAACAAATTTAGAAACCAAAATAGCTAGAAACATTCCAAAACACACCCGATCTCTGTGGATCGACCCGTACTTGCACGAGCTACAACCGACAACCGTGCACTTGCGGTATTACTGTAGGCCCCCGTTTTTATTGCGCTCATTTTTATACACATCTCCGGGCCCACCAAGTTTTCGGCCGGGGATAAATTTCTATACCCTTTTCAAGGCCTGCCAAGTTTTTGGCGCCGCTGCCGGGGACTATCAAGTTTTTGGCGCCGTTGCCGGGGATTGGTGCTGTGTTTTATCTGTGTTTTTCTTTAGCTATTTTGCATTTCATTTCATAGCATTTGCATCTGCATCTGCTTCACTTCATTTGCTGTTGGACCTGCTGTTCTGAACCTGTTTTTCCTCTGCTGGGACGCCACCAAGGAAAAGAACCAAAACCCAACTGGGTTTTTGCAACAATATCAGAGCAGCTGGGCTGTGCTAAAAAGGTAAGCCTAAACCCATTCATTGAGAGAACCCAACCTGTGGGCTTCCAAATTTCTTTAATTGTGGGCTTGTAATAATTAACCCAATTTTTTGGGCTTTTTATTTTTTCTATTTTGGGTTTGTAATAATATATTTTTTTGGGCTTGTTTGTTTAATTTGTGGGCTTGTATTTATTTTGTGTGGGCTTGTTTAAATTCTTCCATTGGACTTGTATTTTGGACTCTGGGTTTAAACCCAGCTGAGCTTATAACTGATTGTGGACTTGCTTCCACTCAAGAGTGGACCTCGAAACCAAAGTTTTAAAACAAACGTCGGGCCTTAACCAACTGGGCCAAATTAAACTTTCAAAATTAAAACTTAGGGTTTCTTGAGCCGCAGCCTTCCTTCCATTTCATTAGAGGCTTGCACAGTGGGCTTGCTCCCATTTCAAAAACCAAATTTTTATTTTCTTCTTTTTATTATAAAAAAAAAAAAAAAAACCCAAAATTTTTACTTTTCTCCCATTTTAAACCAAATTTTTTCCTTTCTCCCATTTTAAACCAAAAGTATTATTTTGCTCCCATTTTTAAACCAAATTTTCTTTTTCAAAAAAAAATTTTCCCATAGAAAACCAAATTTTTAAAACCCATTAAAACCAAATAGAGGGCTTTGTGTCATTTCAAAATGGGCCAACCTCGTGCTCTCCATGAATACATGTATCCATCAATACAAATTCCATTATCATGTATTGTATTACCTCAAACCAATAACCCTTTTAAAATAAATGCAAACATGATACAAATACTTCCTATATTTCGAGGGTTCGATTCTGAGAACCCCTATACTCATGTAAGAGAGTTTGAGCAAATTTGTCGGACTATGCAACCTGATCACATGTCCGAAGACTCTCTGAAATTGCGTTTGTTTACATTTTCTTTAAGATACAAAGATTCTCCCTCTTGTTGTGAAAATGTGCATATTTGCGTCCTAATAGACTATATTTTGTGCCTAGGGAAAAACCTGTTCAAAAAGGAAGATGTAAGTTGTTCATATGTTTCGATTGACTCGGAAGCCAAACTATATAGCCACGATTTGGCTTTATCTTTCAAGGAGAAAGGGAATAACCTAAGTTTCAAAGCATCATCGTCAAGGTTTCTAATTATTAGGGTACTACAAATTTCCTCAAAATCCCTAATATGGTAATAGGGGTTTTCATTTTCTTTCCCTAAAAAGATTGGGAGCATCTGTAAGGTCCCAGGTTTCAATTCATAGGCTGCCTCCGTGTCAGCTAACTTAATACACGACGGACGAGTAGTCCTAGTCGGATTCAACAATGCTTTCAAAGTTGCCATTTCTGGCGCTATCGGAGTATTAGGGATTCTCTCCCTAGTAAAATTCGTACGTTCAAAACCGGGCCTTTCTAAAACAGGACTTTCTAAGTTAAGGTAATCAAGATTCTTAGAACTACTAGGTTCCTCCCTAATAAATCGACCTAGAGCGTCTCTTTTACGTTCAGGCATACAAAAGAATATAGAGTAGAATTCTAAGCAAACACAAAGCAAGTCTGACTCAACCAAATCAAACCTATTGATTTCTAGCAAAAAAAAAAAGCATGATGGCTCCACTTAGATTGTTTCTAGACCAGCTTCTACTCTTCCAAGAGGCAACTGGGTACAATTTTAGCAAACCTCGTAGGACTATCCGAATAAAGTAAGTCGAAGAGAAGTAGGAGAAGCTCAGAGGAGCTTTGATACCCCCACCTCTTTGGCAACCCTTCCCTAGATTACAAGGCGACTCTAATCGACTTACAGTAATCTTCAGAACTTTGAGTTAGGCTAACAAGATACCCAATACGATCCTTTTGAACGACTTTCCTACAAGCTCGTTACCCTATCGGTCTCGTTCTAGTCAATATTTTAAGCTTGGGTTCGCGTTCGATATCGTTTTCCTAAGGCGGGCAAGAAAAGAACGGTGATGAAATACGAACCCTTATCTTGTATGGCCAGGCCTTTCCCTTTACTAGAAAAGTAAATGTCTGTATTCAGGTCCTAAGCAGATATGCACCTTAAGGAATACAGTAAATCGCTGACAGGGGATTCGCCTGTGTTCAGAACCTTACCTTCCGTTCCAGACGGAGGATGAATCGGTTGTAGTCGACTCGGGCCACCGAATCCTGTGTCAGTGTACGAAACTGAGGGGCTGAGACGATATCGTAATCGTCGTCCTTCCCTGTGCAGTTTACAATTAAAACTACCCTTCTGTAGGGTATAAAAAATAATGATGTCCAATGTCCAAAAGGATGTCCAAAAAGAAAAGGAAAATTACAAAATAATAAACCCTAAACAGTTTTTGTCTAAACAAGAAAAATAAACAAAACCCTAAAAAAATGTCTTCTTTTCCGTTCTTTTCGCTTTGATCTTTAGCTCAAGTGTTTAAACAAATCACCAAATTCCTTGGCTCACTTTTCTTTATGCTCCAAACCTGTAGAAAAAAGATAAATACCCAAAAACGTAAAATAGAAAAAAAAAACTAAAACTAAAAAAAACAAAATCTAAAACCCTAAAAACAAGTCCGCGTCGGCGGCGCCAAAAATTGATGTGATTTTTAAGTTGTTTGTAAAGTGGTAAATAAGATGTCGTTCTCTCGAACTTGTGAAGGATTTTTTTAGACTTAAATTCAAAAAAAAATAGAAAACTCACTAGTAATTATAGAAAACAATGACAAAGTTGATATCAATATTAAGAGACAACTGAGGCTAAGATTCCACTATTTTCAAAGTTCAAAGTGATTTAATCCAATCTTTATATTCATGCAATTTTCTCATTCAATTTGATTCTAAAATATTGCAACAAGTAGATTTTCGAAAATAATAATTGTAAATACCAAGTATGAAGCATCAAAAGTCTTAAACTAAGCATACTCCATCAAAATAGATCACAATCACTCAAACAAAAATCATATAAAATCAAAGTTTAAGGCAAATAATCATATAATAATTGCAAATAAATAAATGAAATAGAATATACCACTTTTTGTTGGAAAAATAGCTTCCTCTATCGCCTCAGCAATGGGGTTTAGCTCCTCATATTAATCATGATCTCAAAATATTGGTTTATGGATCAAAAGATGATTAAAAGGATGAGAAACAATAAAACAGACTATTTGCAACGCTGTATTGGCGCTACAAATCAGCTGTTACAAAGGTATGAACTGTTACAGAGAACTATTACAATGTTTTAAGACTGTTGGAAACGATAGAAAGGTTCTGCTGTTAAAGAACGATAGTGTTCTGCGACAGTTTCTGTGAGTCCGTTCTTCGTGTTCTTGAGTATTACAGCAGCAGAAAAAACAGAACTCCAAACAATGATTTTCAGCTCTCTGTTTCTCTTATAAACTTCTCCTAAGGTTGCGTACCCCTTGCTCGACTTCCCAGCAGCCTATATATACTAAACAGGGTTGTTGAATCTCGAAGAAATATCCAAGAATAACTCTTTCCTTTGGCAGCAATACACGGATATTTTCTTTTCTGATCTTCTCTACGCATCTTACAAATTAAATCTGACGTCCCAGAATCTCTCAATGATATTATAGAATCGAACAACTACCATTTCTTCCCTTATCTGCAACTTGGTATTTTACATATTTTCAACCAAAATACCGTGATACTCTTCATGCCTCTGTTTAGCTCAAACCGAAGATTTAATCATATTTTTTTCGAATTTGCTCGACATACATTCCCTGTTTAACCGAAACAGGGTAATCCCAATCCATCTCCACGTCAAACTCCGACTAAATCTCGTCCAAAATCCTTCCAAGAGACTTCGCAACAGTCGTGAACTCCTTGCACCTCTGTTTGCCCAAAGATAATTATCCATCCCAATTTAATCAAAACCAACACCCATACCAACTCTGTTGAACTCTAACAGGTCAAGCCCAACGAAAAACAGCGATTGAATCGCTTCAAAACTTGCCTAAAATCCGAACCCTAAATTTTGCCCGTGCTATGAACTTTTCCCACTAAAACTTCTCCACCACTTGCCTGACATGGATATACCGTACAATGCCAGGTTTTAGTTGAATTCCCAGATATTTATCTGGAAAAGAAGCCCTTTCCATGCCCATGAAATTTGCAATATCAATGGCCCGGGAAATTCTGTCTCCTCCAAAGTAGAACTTCCTTTCGCGTAACTCACATATTGGCCAGAAGCACGCTGATACAAGCCAAGCATGTTCTTCAAGTTTCTCAAGCTATGCAAATTTCCCCTGCAAAAATTAAGGATATCATTCACAAAAAAGAGGTGTGTTGGAGCAACTCCCTTCTTACTCACCATATGCTGCATACTTCTAGTTTTAAACAACTTCGAGAGATTGCGGCTTAAAACATCTTGCATAAGCACAAAAATCAAGGGTGATAAAGGGTCACCTTGGCGCAAACCCTTACTAATACTGAAATATCCTTCAGGACATCCATTAATCATAATAGAAATCTTGGCCGAGTGAAGAATATTGAGAAGCCAATTACACCAGTTCTCAGAAAAACCATATCTATGAAACACTTCAATAACAAATTCCTAACTTACCGTATCAAAATATTGGGCAATCTCAAGTTTTAGGCCAACATTCCCAAAATTCCTCTTTGTGCTAATCTCATTGATCAGTTCAGACGCCAAAACAATATTTTCATGAATGTTTCTACCTTTCATAAAAGCGACTTGTTCCTCAGAAATCAGCTTATTAAGCACCGTGCCCAACCTAGAATCCATAATCTTTGTGATGATTTTGAAGAAAAAATTGATTAGACCAATTGGTCTATAATCCTTGATAGCATCAGACTTGTTATTCTTTGGGATAAGAACAATAAAACTAGAGTTAATACCATTTGGGATTTTCTGCATCGCCCGACAGTTTTCAATCGCATTAAAAATATCTCTAGAAATAATGTCCCAACAAGTTCTATAGAAAGAACCTGTAAATCCATTAGGGCCAGTAGCAGAATCCGCACCCAAGTCAAAAACAACTTCTTTAACTTCCGCCAAAGATGAAATAACATCCATAAAAGCACACTCAGCAGCAGTAATGCTCTCATGTTCATATTCGAACAACTCTGGATCAATGTTGACATCTC